>NC_136939.1:9016381-9033881 GCF_949987615.1 Pollachius pollachius | reverse complement strand
AAAGGGAAAGACAAAGAAAAAGAGAGAGAGAGAGAGAGAGAGAGACAGAGAGAGAGTGGGATTCTGTGTGTGTCTCCGGAAACATTATTGATGTTGAAGTGATACGGGCCCTTGAGAGTGTGTAGGGGATTACTGGGGAGATAAAACACACACACACACCCACGCACACAAGCACAAACACACACAGACACACACTCGACGGCGCAGAGTGTTTAAGCTGACAGCCGGAACCTCCCCACTGTTGACACAGATGATGCCCACCATGGCACCCCTGGTCCAGTCGAGGGACGCACGCATTCAGACAGACAAGAGAGGCGGAGAGATAGACAGACCGACAGACAGACAGGCAGAGATGCATACGTACAAACAAACACACGCACACTCAGGCTCAGAGGCAAATCACCAGAGAGACTAAAAATAGACAGAGAAATGACTGCTAAAAGGTCAGTCGAGCTACGTATAGAGCGGAGCCGTGCGTACAAGTGTATGTATATTTATATATTTGAGAGGAGCCCCTTCCATCGTGTTCTTTACATCTGTTAGTAAAGAACACAATAGATCTGCTAGTCCTTTAGCTTTCACCCAAGGCCACTTCTAAAGCAGTTCATGTCAGGGCTAAGTCTTGTATTATTTAGTCAGACGCACAGACGAACACAGTTACACAATAGGCACTGAAATTCTTACGACGAAGTCCCCGGCAGTCAACTATTTAGGGCTTCATATGTTACAAAGATCTGCTACACCAAAAGTAAAATAAAAACAGATATAAACATCAGCATGCTAAAAAGTATATAAGAGGGTCATAATATAACTGACAATCATGGTAAAAAATAAAGCGTCTATCCAGGCAGGCTGAGGCCTCTGGGGGGACGTGAACACCCCTCTAACCGCCACACGATCACAGGGGCGGGCCGGGGGGAGCTCACCTTGTGCTTCCTGGCCGGGTCCCTCTCGCCGCCCTCCTTGTCCTTCCTGCTGGAGTGGGTGCACTTGGCGTCCTCTTCCTCGAAGGCGTAGGGGTCCTCCGTGGCCCCGGGCCCCCGTTCGGCGGCGGCGGCTGCCAGCAGGTACTGGTCCCGCCGCGCCCGGTACATCTGCAGCCGCTCCTCCGACACCTTCAGGGGCCACAGGGTGCCCGCCATCACCCTGGAGATGGGGGAGGGGGGGATGGGGGGGCAGGGAGGAAGGGGGAGAGGGGTGGAAAGGGTGGGGGTGGGGGAGGGAGGGAATGGGAGAGAGAGTGGAAGAGGGATAAGGAAGGAGAGGGGGGTTAGGGGGGAGGGAGGGAGAGGGTGGTGGGAGGGAGCGGGGGAGAGAGGAAGAGAGAGTGGAGGGAGAATGGGAGGGAGAGGGGGGAGAGAGAGGGAGAGGGGAGGGACGGATAGGGAGGGAGCGGGCAGATGGGGGAGGGAGAGAGGGAGAGAGAAAGTTAGAAGTGTGATTGGCTAGGGTTGAGGGAGCATAAAGAGGAACAGTTGTTCTTCTTATTGTACACCAATTGAATTAAATGCATTTAATTAACACTACCAATCTAATGTGTCTTCGGATTTACAACAGTTGCTGACCGTCACTGGCCAAAGTCCGGTCGGTAAAATCTTAGAAAAAAAATAAAAAGGTAAGGAATGTACCCTTAGCTTAGCTCTCGTGAAGGCGTTGAAATTGGTAGATTGCGACGCATTGAGTTGCGCCTTGTTTTTTTAAACCAATATCCAATGGCAATATTGGCCGATATTCTTATCTACAACACTGTGACTGCACACAATAGTGTCCTCGGGCAGAAAGCGGATGACTGTTGAAAACTGAACGCCTGCATCCCTCGTGGATAAACCTGGTGCAGAAGTGAAACTGGACCCAGAACTGAGGATCCGGCCCACTTTACCTGCGCCTCCACCTCCCAGGGAGGACAGATAGGTGGGGAGTGACGGAGGAGGAAGATGGTGTTCCCTGCATCGACCCCGCAATGACCTCCACCCAGCCTTCCCTGGGCGGTTGTACCACTCCAATCCAATAAATTAATCATCTGATTAAAGTTGATCATTGTTGCATTCGCATACCCGGGGATATGCTGTTGGTTATCATTGCCTTGCTATTGCACTTTGAAGTTCATAGTCGTAATTGTGGTCAATTATTAAGCACATTTGTGATCTCGAGTTTTTGTAGTTGGATGACAAACTATTTAGAGAAACCTCTATTAAGAGGAATGCCTGGCAGCAACCTCACACATCACAAGACTCTTAAGAATTTTACTGTGTGTCCATGTGTGTGTGTGTGTGAGGACCTAACATAGACGCCCCCCCCACCCACCCACCCACCCTGCCCACATGGAGGCAAGACGGAGATTAGCCCTTAGCCCTGTGGCAGCAGCAGGGTTTACAACACACCAGAATACCCTGACCCACTGACCCAGTAACCTGGACCCTGGGAGGGCAGGCTACTATAGACACATACACAAGCACACACACACACACACACGCGCACACACACAAAGCATCAGAAATATTGAAGTTTCCTTCGAGTAGAAAGAAATCCTTCCCTTCCCACACCAGCCCAAACTATGTTACAGCTTATTTTATGCTCTTTAGGCACAAGATGCTCAATGTATAAGCTGTCCAACTCATTAGGGTTTATGATATGTGTGTTAGGCAATGGCACTGGCACACACACACACACACACACGCATACGCGCACACTCTCTCTCTCTCGCACACACACTGCTGAGAAGAAGGGTGGCTCTGGCTGGATGTTTGGGGACCGTGATGTGTGAGGCTCTGAGAGACTGTAACTCATTCATGGACTTCAAAGTGTGAGAGTGGACCTCAATACACTTCCCTCTCCTTCCTCAAGCCAAACGCTCCCTAACACATGATCATCTTGCCTCCCCCCCCCCCCCCCCTCAACACACCTCACAGATACGTCAACATGATAGATACTATAGTGACCTTTGTTACAGAAACATGATTAAGCACAAAACATTGTGCGTAATGTTTTGAGTATTTTCAACTCCACTCAGACAGGCAAAGTGTATGTGCTTGTGCAAATGCCATGTGTGTAACTTTGTGTGTAACATGCCCTGTCTTATTGTGCCATGTGTAATTGGCGCTTGCACACTGTGTGTGTGTGTGTGTGTGTGTGTGTGTGTGTGTGTGTGTGTGTGTGTGTGTGTGTGTGTGTGTGTGTGTGTGTGTGTGTGTGTGTGTGCGACAGGGTCTCTGGTCTATTGGGATTCAAAGCGAAGTGCTGGCCGTGCACATTGGTGATGTGTGATGTCAAAAGGGCACATAGAGAGAGATTACCATGCTGTGTGTGTGCGACGAAAAGCCAGCCACAACACTCTGAGAATAAGGGAGAGGGAGAAACAGAGAGCAGGAGAGTGAGTGAGTAAGGGAGTTACAGAGAGAGACAGAGAGAAAGAGAGAAGGCGAAAGAGTTAGAGCGAGCGAGGGCGAGAGAGAGAGCGAGAGACAAAGAGAGGGCGAGAGAGCATGAGAGCGAGAGAGAGTCCGAAAGAGTGAGAGAGTGAGGGATAGAGCGAGAAAGAGAGAGAGAGAGACAGAGGGAGACTGGTCATTGTGTTCTCAGAGGCTGAGAGTGCCTGTTGACACGGAGTGTTGAAAAGGTGGGAGGGCACGGGGATGCCAAGCTCCTCGCTCGCCCAACAACATCCGTTATATCTCCCTCTCCGAATCGCCCTCTCTTGGGTGCGCCGAGCCAGTGCGACTGTGATTGTGAGTGTGAGTACGTGCGTGTGTCTGTGTGCGCGTGTGTGACTCCGCACACACGCGCGTCACTCACTCCGTGGCGGAGACGGGCTGGCCGTCCACCGAGGTCGACGACGGCGCCTCGTCGCGCATCAGCCTGTCGCCCGGCAACAGCGGCGGCGGCCGGAGCTCCGCCTCTTTCCGCCGGGGCAGGTTGAAGAAGCGCCAGGGGGTGGGCGGGCCGTCCTCCTCGGCGTGGGTGACGGCCGCGCCCACGTAGACGGTGGCCTCGGGGGTCTCTGGGTAGGCCGTGCCCGGGTGCTGATGCTGCTGATGCTGGGGGTGAGGGTGGTCGTGGCGACGGAGGCCCTGGTGGTAGTGCTGGCTCGGGGGCTCCTCCCCTTCCTTGGCGCCGGGCTCGGAGGGCGGCTGGTAGAAGTGCTGGCTGCCGGGGCCGGGGCTGCCGGGGGTCTTCCCCGCCTCGTCGCAGGGGCGGTGGGGGCTGAGCGGGGGCGGCGGGGGCGAGCCGTCCAGCTCCTCGGCGGCGTTGGAGGAGGCGCAGGAGGACACGCCGCCGCCGCCGCCGCCAGTCGCCGCGGAGCCGTGCCGATGCGGGGGAGGCGGCTTGGACAGGGTGGGCGTGTCGCCGAGGCTGGGGGCGTGGCCGGCTCGCACGGAGGAGAAGCGGTTGCCGCCGGCGCCGTTGCCGTTGGTGTCCTGGCCCCTCAGCGCCAGCCTGGCCCCGCCCCCGTTCTCCCCGTTCTCCATGGAGGGGGCGTCGTCGCAGGCGGGGGCGCGGTGGTGGAACGGCGTCTGCGGTCGCTTCTGCTGCTTGTCCGCCTTCTCTGACTTGTCGCCGCCGGCCTTGTGTTTGGTGGGAGTCTGGGAGGGTGGCCCCCCCGATGGAGGCGGAGCCAAGGCCCCGCCCGAACGCTGCTTGGCCGCCTTGTATCTGATGGGGGGGGGGGGAGAAGGGGAGGGTTGAGACAAACAGCGAGTCAGGTTAACACAACTCGTCTTTATGTTCTCCAAATGTTTTTATTTCTGTCGTTTTTGTTTTGTTGTCTTTGGGCTACTTGATGGAAACCTTCCCAGAAATATGATATCAATCACCGAAATTAACCTCGCTGCTGGCATCATGGCCCCTGCTACGCCACTCTTTTTCTGACCAATTAGCAGGCAGGGAACAACGACTTTAAACAGTGATTATGATGCAAGGGTATCGAGTTCTGAGCAGATCGAATGCACATGCACACCAAACCCACACACAAACACACACACACACACCAACACACAAACACAAGCGACAGATTCATAATGTGCTCAATACTTCACGCTGTATCTCACAAAGAGAAGACAAACAGCGCATTTATTCAAACCAAAGCCCCATCACACACACACACGCACCAACACACAGGCAGCACTACATCAGAAGGCAATGAAACTGCCAAAAGCAAAAAGCATTTCAAAGATTTGCACAGCGAATATCTGACCAAAGTGATTTACAAAAATTCCAACATAAAAAACAAGCAGCATAAAATAAATAAATACCCATATGGAGGATAAAGTAGCCTCGATGTCAACTTATAGACTTTTGTGTAAGAAGGCCTTAACGTCAAAAGAGAGCAATAACGCCTTTACGATGAAGAAGAACACACGCTCGCACACACTCGATAGCGAGAACACACAGACACACGTCAGCGCATGCAGACACACACACAGCAAGAAAGAGGGGGTTTCCCACCTCAATATCACCCAGATGTTGGAATCTTCTAGCCCATTACCAGTCTCCACACACCCACACACACACACACACACCCTTATACCCCCCCCACCACCACCATACTAACTTTGAACTGCCGCCTTCACTCCATCCAGAACACATGACCTCGGGTTTACACTGGGCCCGTGTGTTTGTGGGTGGTTGTTTGTGTTTCAGGTTGGTTTTGTTCTTGTGTGTGGGCAAGTGTACATCGGTGTACGAAGAATGTAAGAAAAGAGCATGTGGTTTGGTGGAAGGCATCAGCAAAGAGAAGCAGAGGTCACGCACACACACACACACACACACACACACACACACACACACACACACACACACACACACACACACACACACACACACACACACACACACACACACACACACACACACACACACACACACTATGAAACAGACCAAGACTGACTAAGACAGACGGATGTACATACGCACACAACTGAACCAGTAACATCGGGTGTCAAGGTGAATTGTTTGAGACAGCTCTTCAAGAGAAGACTGTGTGTGTGTGTGTGTGTGTGTGTGTGTGTTTGTGTGTGTGTGTGTGTGCGCGCGCACGTCTGTGTGTGTATTTGTGCGTCTGTGTGTGTGTGTGAGAAAGAGGAGACATTACACAGCATTCTGCTGACTGCAGCCTATTCAGCCGCGGCCCCTACAGACTGTCTCTAGGCAGGACGGGGGGCAACTGCCCTCTTGCTGCCAGACAGTCTGAGGAGCGCACAAAAAATACAACAACAAAGACGGGCGACATTTAAACCAGTGCACACATTAACCCATGCCACGTACCGCCAGTCCATTTGTCAACATTAGCAACCGTGTAGACACACACACACACTCACAAGCACAGAAACACACACGACTTCTGTTTTGCCCTGGTGGTGTCCCCAAAGTGTTCTGCCAGAGGTCGAACTTCTCTCTCTCTCTCTCTCCATCGTTCTCCCTCTTATTTTTCTCTGTCGCTATTTCTCTCCGTCTCTCTCCGTCTCTCTTTTCTCTCTGTGTCACCATTTCTCCCTGTCTCCGTCCCCCTCTCTGTACCCCTACTTCTCTTTTTTTCTCTCCCTCCATTTGTATCACTTTTTCTGTCTGCCTCTTTGGATCACCATTTCCCTCTACCTCTCTATCCCTCTCCTCATCTCTCTCCACCTCCCTGTATCCCCCTTTCACCGTCTCTCTCCATCCCTCTGTATCACTCTCATCATTTCTCTCCATCCCTCTGTATCTCTCTCCATCCCTCTGTATCACTATGTCTCTGTATCTCTCTCCCTCCCTCCATCTCTTTGCCTCACTCTTTCTCTCCGTCCCCCAGCCCTCTCAAAGTGATTCCCCTCAGAGGGGGAGGGGGGCGAATAACACAAACATACCAGCACGCCGCGATCCAAACCCCTGGCAGCGCTGTCACTTAACGCACAATGGAGATGAATGGAAAACTACGCAGAATAATACGCCTGTCACCCTCCCCGCAGACGCTCAGTTGGCCCCGAGGACCAGAGAAGCAGCTGACTCAGAGCTTCCCCGGGACCGATGGTGCCGCAGCGAACGCCCCACCGCCACCGTCGGCGTTGGCGTTGGCGTGGGAGTGGGTGGACGGGGATGTGGGGGAGGGGGGCGGTGGAGCTGGGTGGGCTCCAAGCGTTAACAGAAGGCACAGGACCGGGACGTAGATGTGTCACCTGATTTGTTGAGGGGTTTTGGCGCATTGCTTCATCACACAGCCAACGGGATCTATGCAGCTTTTTGTTTTTAAGCGACACATACTCCGCGGCGGCGGACATGTTTTTTTCTTTCCTCGCCGCCACGTTTGTGGGAGTTTCTTGGAAATACTGATATGACATCGTGACCTATTCAACGGCGATGGTTCTCAAGAAAATGCTGCTTGAACGTTTCAGAAGGGATATTGGGAGGACATTGCTTTAGAACGTCGCTGTTTTTTATTTTTATTGGACTTCAAAATAGTCTTTGTGTATACGAATACAAAAAAGAATGACTAGTGACATCGCAACAAAAGAAAACACCCACACACACGCACACCCACGCACACAATCAACAGACCCTTGTGGGATGCCTCTTCTTCTTCCTCACGCCCCTTGAGCAAGGCAATCAACTCGGCACACCAACAATCAAGCAAACGGAGAAGCCGCCTCGAACAGGCGGAGGCCGGGGAATAGAACAGTCCAAATAACAGATTAAACCAACCTTCATACAACCTCAGAGGCAATGTGAGCGTGTTTGTGTGTGTGTGCGTGTGTTTGTGTGTGTGTGTGTGTATGTGTGTGTGTGTGTGTGTGTGTGTGTGTGTGAGCGCTACCTGGAACAGTTGCAGCTGGACCTCTGCGACGGCTCCACAAAGTCCCAGGAGCCCAGCCTGTCGTTCAGATCCTCCTCACACGTTCCGTTGGTGGTGGCCGGGAACTTCCGCCTGGACGAGGAAAACAAAGACACAACATGTGAGAAAAATTGACACACGCACACACATTCAATCAAAGAATAAATGCAAAGAGGGCAGAGTAGAGTGATGGTGGTTAGGGTGATTGACTCCCAAAATAAGGGTTTTGGGATCGAATCCCAATGTTTGCAGACGACCTGTGGGCCTAACCCTTGACTTTTCGAATGAATTAGGAAATTAATTAGCACCTGGTTACTATTGACCTGTAACTAAATTCAAGCTGCTTCAGCTGCTGCATCTGATGAAATACTAAATCGTTGATTGACAAATTTGATCAACTGTACACCTGGGGTCCATTGTGAACCAACAGGGGAGTGAGAAAGAGTTTTTTTTTGGAAACCCTTCTGGAGGTGCCAGTTAATATCCCCCTGATATTCACCCTGGTACAGACACACCTGTCTGGCCTGGAGGGCAGACAGGTGTGTCTGTCCCCCTATCTCCCGAAACAGAGATGGTGTAGCGCTGTAGCACGGCTTCTGCTGCTGACGCCACCGCCAGGGCCAACTTTAATTACACCCTGGTGCCATTACATGTTTAGGCGGGCCTGGTTAAACCTATCATCATAGAAGATAATGATGTGTTACAATGTGTATGATTACTGACAATACAAAATGGTGCATCGTTTCAAATCAAAACTGTCTATATACAGGGCTGGGCGCTTATCATTCTCACGTTTATTTATCTTTTCATCTTGGAACATGAAACTGTATGAAAATGTTATTTGAGCACAAAAAAAAGATAAGTGGTGTCTCCTTAAAAGTATATATAGATCAAAAACCAGACATTGTCACATTATTGATTAATGGTAGTTTGGACAAAAAATATCCAATATATAGACCAATATATAAGACAAATAAGACCAATGTATACTATTAAGATAAATGAATCCACAGCGACTTTAAGTGAAATTAAGATACAAGCCAATCATGAGCAGGTACGGGTTAGGCATCCTGCTGAGGACATCAGGGGTCAAACCCGGTACCTTTCGTCTGGCTGGGAGACACCCAAACCAACCCTAGTGCCTGACCGGTACACTGTGACGGACACATTCACATTCTGCCCATGTGACGAGACGTACTTGTTGGGCGTCCGCTTGATGCTGCACTCCCGCCACACGCGCTCCAGCGCCTGGCCCGCCAGGCGGCGCGGGACCTTTCCCCCGTGGTGGGTGGGGGTGTCGGCGCCGAAGCCGTCCGTCACTGCCGACGACAGCCTGACCCACTTCTGGGCGGTGCGGGAGTCCACTGCACAAGGATGGGGAAAAATATCAGATACCGGTTGGGTTGGTCTTTAACGTCATGGCGTTGTTAGATGTTTTATCAATTTGTGTTTTATTTAAAAACATAAAGCTCTATCTGAACGCGACCCTCCCTCTCTCATTCTGAAGTGGACATTTGTTGACTTATGATTACTTACATTAGATGTCAAATTTTACATTGAAATTAATTTGTTTAGAAAAGATTGGTTTGATTGACCCCCTTCCTTACAATACAACAAGCATTTTCTTTAACTCTTTATGTAATTAACGTGATCAATGCCATGGAACACCACGTGGCCAATCAGCAGCCATGACTTGTGCAGGTTAATCGCAATCCATCCAATCACCTTTATTGTATTCAGCTGGTGTCCTGATTCATTAGCATTGAGTGGCTACTCCCTATATCCATAAAGCGGTAACACAAGCTCAATATATACTGGACTTATTGACATTATAAATGTTGCCTTTTAAGGAGTAACCAGACACGGCCTCACTACTCGGATAAACAACCTTGGGGCTTCAGCCAAAGACTCTGGGTGTGTGTGTGTGTTTGTGTGTGTGTGTGTGTGTGTGTGCAGTACCTGTCTGAGCTTCTTCGGGGGAGGTGGGCGGGGTCAGCGTAACCAAGGAGATGGCGGGCTCGCGCTGGGAGGCAGGCACTTGGTGTCCGGGGTAGACGGTGGTGGAGTGGGAGGAGCCGGTGGGGGGCGGGGCCGGGACGTCAGACTGGGGCACCAGGACCAGGCAGGCGGGGTAGACCATCCGCACGCCACCTGGAGACGACCCAGAGAGAGAGAGCCTTCGTCACGCCACGTGGAGCGCTCGCTCACTTAACAGAGACTAGACCAGACAGAGAAGAGTTGTCACCTAATGTGAGGTCTAGCCAAGTTATATTACATTTCTCTTTTATACTCCAGCCGGGTTTATAGCAGCGGCAAATTGGCTGGGCAGCGTTGTCACCAATTCAAAACATTATACAAAATCTCTATCATTTGGAGTAAAGTGAGTCCCCGTACAGTTAAGATATATTCCTAACTAATAAGAGAAAAATGATAATAGATACCACATTTATTGTGGTGGCATCAGATTGGAAACTAAAGCTGGGTTTATAGCCACCACACACGGCTGCGCCGCATCATCACCAATGCAGAAACACATTTGTTATCATGCCGACTAATGCCAGCACCAGCAAAGTGCTGTTTTATTCCTCTCTTTACTTTCATGAAATGTTTTTATAGAAGCCTTTATAGAAACAATAATAATTCAGGTTTTTTTGGTGGCAGCGTATCAGAAACTTAAGGCGTCATTGTCTGAAGTAGGGATCGACCGATATATCGGCCGGCCGATATTTGTGTTTTTTACATGTTTCGGTATCGGCCGATATTTTTTTCAGTATCGGCCAATTTATTTATACATATTTATTTTTTTTTGGCGTGATTTACAGACAGTTCAATAAATGTTCATTTTTTTTAATTGAGACATTGTTACATTTGTTATCATCATTGTGTCATTTTTATGATGTAAATTGAGGGAGGCTTAGCCTGGAAATCCAGACCCACATCTAGAAAGCTGTAGGGTCTGGCAACGAGTAATGAAAATGGCCCAACTCGAGGGGCGGCACCACGCATGCATTTGAAAATATCACTGGATAACACACATTGGATAACACTATGACCAATCAGAAGAATACAAGGGGTGACGTATCCACACCAGTGGAGCTAACCAATAGATAAGACTCTTGCCGTATCCGGTCGGTAAAACAGCAACGCTTTTGGCCCGCCTATATTGATACATCAATGTGATTGATTAATGTTCTGGGCCAGGGGAGGCCAAGAATGTACATGAGTATATTGCTCGTTCCCAGAGTGACTCGCTGAGCAAATTCAAATTGTGCTCCCGTGAGAACTCCGGATTTCCAGCGTATTATTGGCACCAATATCGGCTAAGGCTGATGAAAAAAAATCGGTATCGGCCCTAAAAAAAATACATATCGATCCCTAGTCTGAAGGACCACCATGTCACTCAGAGCGACGCCGTGATTGGCGCCCCGGTGGCTACTATAATCCCGGCCCCTCGGGAAAACAAACAAAAAACAAACAACAACAAAGGTGAGTCCTCACCCACGAGGACCTCCGCGGAGGCCAGCGAGTCGTCCTCCCAGTCCATGCCCTCGGCCACACCCTCCTTGGCCCCGGGGCTGATGGGATAGAACTGGTTCCACTCATCGATCAGCCGCTGCGTGGGCGGGTCCGACAGCTTGAACGACTGGCCAGTCAGCGTGCCGTTGAGGCCGAACGGACTCAGGATGACTGTGAGAGGGGGGGTCGGGGTAAGGGGGGATGGAAAAGAGGGGTGGCGGGTGATAGGGGGGGAGAGAAGAGAATATGGGTCAGCATCGGCCACCGTTCAATCCATCGGTTGGTTTATAGGAGCCACGTCTCTGCACTGAACAGCACTCTCTACACTGTTCTTCTTTTTAGGGCCCTGCCTCCTTACGTTTATAACAAATCCATTGTGTGTACTTGATTAGCTGCATTATTGTGGTGTTAACGGCTGTGTCTCTTGTTATCGTGAAGTCCTCATTCAAAATGTCATGTTATCAGCCAATTACAATTGTTGTTATATTAATATAACATTATTCATAATATATTAATGAAGTAAATTTAGCCTTTGGTTCCTTACTAAAGGATTTGAAAGAGCGGACCGCCTATAAATAATGTACCTTTTGGCCTTTTAGCCGAGATGAATTGCTCCCTTCCTTCCCTCCATGTGCTTCCTTCCTGTGGTTGTAGTCCACTTCCTCTCTTCCTTCCATTCTGTTTGCCCTGCACCACTGCTGCTTTCTTTTCCTCCTCCTGCCCAGCTCCCGCAACATAGTGTTTTTTTTTCTACCCTTTCCTTTCTCCTTCTTTCCCTTTTCACACGGGCCAGACCTGTCTCTTGTCTCGCGCCGCTCTCTCCCAACACTTACTGAATAATACGGGTGCCAATTATTGGCCAGCACTGCCCTAACTCTCCCGGAGCCAATAAACACATTGTTACAAAAAAAAAAAAAAGGATCCTGAAGTAGCTAACGGGGTGAGCACACGCACACACACACACACCCACACACACACACACACACACACCCACCCACCCACACACACACAGACACACACACACACCCACACACACACGCACACACCCACACACACACACACACCCAGACAGCCAGACACACACACTTCTCACAACAACAACAAATTGGGCAACAATTAGAGACAACGTAAAAGCGTGAAATTAGGACAACGAACGTCACTTGCACATTTTCCAAACAAGCACACTCCCTCACATCCTGCTCTTGTAATTACAGAATTACACAAGAGAGGTCCCCTATGGTTAGGACTGCGTGTGTTTGAGTGTGTGTGATCGTGTGTGTGTGTTTTGCGGGGTTGATGTATATAAATGGGCTTGAGAGGAGAGTGGCCAGGGTAAGTGTGTGAGCGACCATTTGTTAATGTCCCCCCTCGCCGCGCTCCTTCTGTGAGTGTCACTACTGGCCAAGATGGCCTTGGTGCCAGGGTATCGATCCCCCGCTACCCAGAGTGAGGAGGAGGAGGAGGAGGGTAGAGGGGAGAGAAGACAAGATGCATTAGCCGTCTCCAAGGAGAAGGAGAGCGAGTGAGAGGGGGAGAGAGAGTTGAATTGACTACAATTCCCAGAGCCGCCAAGTCTCACCTCGTAAACCTCTAAAACACCTCTTTAATTTTAATGGGGGAAGTTTCAGAGAGGACAGAGAGTGTGTGTGTGCCAACACACACATATCATAAACCCTAATGACTTGGACAGCTTATACATTGGACATCTTGTGCAAAAACAGCATAAAATGTAAGCTGTTACAGATTGTTTTGGCTGCTGTGGGAAGGAAAAAATTTCACCTATGCTGTAGTTTGGAGCAATAAAACGCTAATATTTCAGATTCTTGAAATATTAGCGTTCACATCCCTGCCTGTTTTCTGAGGATTTAATTTTTTTTCTTTAAGTGACATTTTAAAGGGCTAGCAAAGTGGCATACACACACAAAAAAGTCCCATTTACTTTAATAGAATTCTACCCTACTACCGATTCTCTTTGGTAGCCCACTCTTGAAGAACGACAGAGCATACCACAAATAACCCAAAGCCAATGGAAGAGAGCCTTGGACGATATATCAAGAGAGAGAGATAGATAAATAAAGAGAGAGAGATCAAATTCAGCACAATAATGGGAATGGTTTGCTGCCCCCAAATCACCCCTTTCTTTCCCTCTCTCTCTCTCTCTCTCTCTCTCTCTGAGCCTATACCGGGCTCCCAAAGACATGTCAGATGTGCTTGGCTCAGTGTAATGGGGATAAGAGTTCATTACATCCACTCTGCACACTTTTATGAGGTCACATCCTGTAGAGAACGAGCAGAGCAGAGCGAGAGCAAGCATGTGAGAGAGAGAGCGAGAGAGCGAGAGAGCGAGAGAGAGAGAGAGAGAGAGAGAGAGAGAGAGAGAGAAGAGAGAGAGAGAGAGATGGCCATGGAGCACTCCAAGCACACACTGAGCCAAGCTGGGGATAAGAGAGGGGAGGTATGGTGTGTGTGTGTGTGTGTGCGTGCGTGTGTGCGTGCGTGTGTGAATGAAAACGACAGAAATCCCGTTCCTGGCGGTGCTACGCTCGACGGACCAGGGCGATATAAAACCACAAGGGGGAACCGCAGGGAATAATGGACACACACACACAGTCACACACACATACATACACACTAAAAAAAACTACGTAAAAAATTGTATCGTATAAATAATAGATTTGAGTGGGATTTGATTTAGAAAGCATTGGTTTAAAACGGTAGGAAACGATTATTGACTTGATACACAATATGACCAGATAACAATAATGATGATCATACAACAATAATAATAGTACACAGGGTACTCAATCATTGACACTGAAAGATGGGATGGGGCTGTTGCCAACGCAGATCAGCTGTCACTATGGGGCAAACACAGATGAATGTAATCACCAGAAATGATTAGGAGGGATGTGTTTCTCTGAGTGAATCCTCACACTGTGTTCTAGTTTTATGCTCCAAGACTTCAACAGCTTTTGCACTTAACAGGTCATAACAGGTCTATGTTTTTTGCATGCATTGTCTAATAGTGGGTTGATATATGAAGGAACTGCACACATGTAAACACAAAACATAGTGGGATGGTTCTCCTGGTTGATTAAGAATCTGACCGAGCCTGAAACTATAAGGATATTGTTACTGCAAGGGAGAGAGAGAGAGAGAGAGAGAGAGAGAGACAGAGAGAGATAGAGAGAGAGACAGAGAGAGAAAGACAGAGAGAGAGAAAGAGAGACAGAGAGAGAGCGAGAGAGAGAGAGAGAAAGACAGAGAGAGAGAGAAAGAGAGACAGGGAGAGAGAGAGAGCGATAGCGTGCGAAAGACAGACAGCGAGAGAGACATAGCTAGAGAGAGAGAGAGACAGAGAGAGAGAGAGCGAGAGAGACAGACAGCGAGAGAGAGAAAGAGAGAGAAAGAGAGACAGAGAGACAGAGAGACAGAGACAGAGACAGACAGACAGCAAGACAGACAGCAAGACCGAGAGCGAGAGAGAGAGAGAGAGAGAGAGAGAGAGAGAGAGAGAGAGAGAGAGAGAGAGAGAGAGAGAGAGAGAATAACAGAGTATTAGAGGAGACAACGGGGGGTGGTGGAGTCTGTTTGGTGAATGGTGTAAGTGATCACTGTTATTAGGGCTGCAGGTGTGGAGGGCTGTTCTCAGACCAGCTGTCATTACAGAGGAAAGGCCTGCTGGCTGAGACCGATGCTGACCACATTTTGCCAATGTAAACACAAAAGCTCCACAAGACATGGTTTCTACTTACCAATTTGTATTCCCATATGAATTTGCATTGTGCACAATCATAATAAAAACATAATAACATAATTTTAATCAGGTAACATTGGTTTAATTACATTTCTAAATCTATGAAATAAATAAATAAACCCAGATATAATCAAATATAATAAGAATAGATGAGGGAAAAAGAAAATAAACCCAGACATAATCAAATATACTAAGAATAGATGAGGGAAAAAATAACTAAGCTTTTCTATTCAGTTTCTTTAAAAATATAAAGTATTTGTCCTTATTACATAAGCAATGTTCCTCTGCAATTAACACCAAGGCTGGTACGACGTATGTGTCGTTTGTAACACGGCTTTCCAGAAGTGCTATAATTGTTTGACAAGGTTTATAAGCGCGGAAATACAAAAAATGCAAACAAAGACTGCATGAATATAGTCGTACAGTTTCATGATTCACTCCAACCTGACCGCTGGCAGCAAATAAATTTGCTGCTCCGAGGCGCAAAACAAACTCGGTGCTGACATGATCTTGGCGACGGCTCTCAAGCGCACCACTTGGCGCTTATTTAAAGGAACGCAAAAATCCCAAACGATGACAATCTGAAGTGCACAACGCTAAGGGGTTACATGCAGCCTGATTTCACCCCCGTCCTCCGCTGAGCAGTCACGGGAGTTGCAATCATCGGAAAACACTGAAGCACCGTGCGTCCCCAGTACACAGACACGCAAATACACACACACACACCAGTCTGGATCTTCTTGCACGCACACAACCCACGCAAACACAAATGCATGTATGTATTGCATATTTGTTGCCTTATTTTGGAAACAAACGTCTATAAATCCCACTCTTGCGCAACATAGCTACACACACACACACACACACACACACACACATACATGCACGCACACACGTAAACGCACGCACACACACAAAAACACAAACACTCACACACACACACACACACACAAAACACACACACACACGGGCACACGCGCAAACACATATCCGAAGAGCGAGGGGGCCCACCTTGGAAGGGGCTGGGGGCCTGCTGGGCCAGGGTGAGGTGCTCCATGGTGAGGTGGTAGACGGGCTGGTGCTGGTTGATCTCCACGCTGGTGCACACGTTACTGTCGCCGTGCAGGAAGAAGGTGAAGGCGCACGACAGGTGCTCGCTGGAGGGGGGAGGGAGAGAGAGAGACAGAGACACAGAGGTTTGAGTCATTGGAGATTTCCCAGTGAGGTGAGGCTCACTGGGAGACGGTGACGTGTCAAACAGGTCAGTCTGTGTGATATAGTGTAGCGGGGAGGGTGTGACGGGCTGAGAGGGAGAGGGGAGGGAACACGAGGGGAGGCAATGGGGGGAAACGGAGGGTAAAGAGATTTGAGAGAGGGAGAAAGAGGGAGGGAGGAGAGAAAAAGTGAGAGAGGGTTGGCGAGAGAGACGAGGAAGAGGAGAGTTAGAGAGAGAGAGAGAGAGAGGCGAGAGAGAGACCGAGAGAGAGAGCACAGTTATCTCTCTCCCT
This sequence comes from Pollachius pollachius, assembly GCF_949987615.1. NCBI lineage: Eukaryota > Metazoa > Chordata > Actinopteri > Gadiformes > Gadidae > Pollachius > Pollachius pollachius. The sequence goes on along the minus strand of NC_136939.1, from coordinate 9,017,299 downwards.
CCTATTCATAGACAGGGTGCCAAGCAGAAAAGCCAGAACGGAGATGAAAGGCAGAGACGGAGAGTGATAGGGACCAGGAAAAGGGAGGCGATTAACAGCACACGTGCATCTTTCCCTTTCAAAGGAGAAGAGGAGAGACAAGCCCCTCCCCTTCTGTTGCATGGCGTCTGGGCATCACGACAGTGTTAACACATACACACACGATACAGGATTCAGTCAAAAGGTCGCGCACGGCACTTTAACCATGACCTGCTGCACAAAAGGGTGGGTGGGATAGTCTAATAGTTAATTCGTTTGTGTCTCCCAGCCTGAATGTTCTGGGTTCGATTCCCACTGTCAGCAATCCTCCCCGGGGAAGGAAGCATCCCTGATGTAAGAAGCCCGACGCGAGTGCAACTCAAAATCCACCGTCGGCGGCTGTGGATAAAGGCGTCTGCTACATGATTAAACAGACAATAGAGCGCCGCGTAAAGTCGCCAGAAAAACAACCGCTGATACATATTTGATTTATGAAGCGTGTTTGGCGCTCGGCACGTGCACTGAGGTGGGTCGCCCGGCGGTCGGTAGTAAACACAGCGCTTGTGTAACGCCATCTGTTCCCGGCGACGGAAGGTTAAGCCTGCCTTTAATCCACAAACAAACAGAGGGAGGAAGACTGCAGGGTTTTTTGCATTTTTTACACAGGGCTTTTTCAGGACATTATCCCACGGCAAAGGTCATTCCGGAGCAGAACTTACACTCTGCTGCAGATATTTGGTATTGACATTGTGTGTGTGCGTTTGTGTGTGTGTGCGTTTGTGAGAGTGTGTGTGTATTCATGCATGCGTGTTTCTCTAGGCTTCAGTAAAACACAAATGAAGTGGAGCGCTCTGTTACGCAACATGTGTGTCATATGCACAACGACTGTCACCCTCTCAC
>NC_136939.1:8931979-9016181 GCF_949987615.1 Pollachius pollachius | reverse complement strand
GAGAGAGAGAGAGAGAGAGACCGAGGAAGACACAGAGGGAGATGGAGAGGGTGTATCTGTCTCCAGAGACAGTACTCTCTGGCACGACCTGATCTCAATCCATTGTGCCACACACACGTGAACACAACACCTAGAGCTAAGGAATGAGCAAAGGCTTTAAGAGAGAATAAACGTCGGGTTGCCTCTGCTGAGGATTTGGTTAAGCAAATATCTTCATTGCTTCTTTTCTTTCTTCAATCTCTCACTCTGTTTCTCCCCGTCTCCATCTCTCTCTCTTTCTCAGGTACACCTACCTCTGCAGAGGATTTACTGGTTTCCCAGAGTGAGAGGGATGAGGACGAGAGACAGAGAGAATGAAGTGAGAGAGAGAGAGGAGAGAACGCAAGCAAGATAAAGCCTCCTACGCGCACTGAAGATGCCCTCCTTCCGCCTCTTCATCTTGACTGCCTTAGTTAAGTCTCTCGCTTTGGGTCCAGATGACATCTTATTTGACAAAGAGCGCTATAATAGAGTTGGATCAGAGGAGAGGGAGAGGAGACACACCAGCCAGAGAGGAACAAACACTTTTTCACGGTGCACATTTCATCACTTAGGAACGCATCACTTGTACTATTCCAGTACAAGTACACTTGTACTGGTGTATTCACCCGACAGCATTTACAGCCCTTCCACGATTTGATGACATTTATTTTAGAAAAAATAATCCAATATTATTACTAGTAATATGCAGATGAAGTTTAGAGTCCAACGAACCACATCACCTTTCATGTTACCCCTCATCTATCCTTGTTTTAAAGGGCTCCTATTATACCACCAGGGGTGAGTGTGATTAGCCATTACAAGGCGTTTGAAGATCTGCCTTTTTTCCCACTTGTGATGGCGCTAAGGCACATGGAAAGGCAGGTTTTCTAATGGCTTGTAGTGGCTAATCCCGCTCACCCCTGGCGGTATACCAGGGGCCCTTTAATTTAAAGCGGCAATCTCAAAGATTCTCATTCGTTGTCTTTAGCGACACCTACGCTGATAAGCAGTACTCTTCCAAATAAACAATTTCACCAACGACACCCAGTTTGTGACATTCATAATAGCGCAAATACAAAAGGCTCCCAACAGTGAGCCATGGGAACAATCTCGTTGTGTTAGCTCATTCGATGATAGATAGTTTTAGTAGAGCCACTAATTGACATGGAGATCTTTTTTCCTTAATTTTTTCTCCCCATGCTGTTTCCCCTTTGGGTATTAATATAGTATTAACCTACTACAAACGCAGGAGCACCTTTCCTTTTTGTGAACGTGGTAGAGGAGCGATTAGAAGATGCCTGTGAGTCACAGCCTGTTAGATGTCAGCTGCCTGTGAGACATTTGGCCTTGCGTCAGAGAGTGAGCTATGTGCACAGACCTGGTTGAGGCAGTGTCTCACGGCTGGTCAGGTGCTAAATTACACCTGCCTAGACCAGGTAGACACACAGGTCACACACCTGGTAAGCCTCCTGGATGGTTGTATGTGTGTGTGTGTGTGTGTGGGTGTGTGTGTGCATGATGTTCCACCAGATGAGGGGCGGGACAGTACATGGGCCTGAGTGACAGCCCACCCATTAGCAGGACAGCTGGTGGAGACAGACAAACAGACGGACAGACAGCAAGACAGAAATAATTAGCATTACGGTCTGTCACCACTCACGCGTGTGTGTACGCGTGACTTACGTGTACACACAGTTGTGCACGAGGACATGAGGTCACTACTTCCCTCTGTGATTTGGCAAACAAGAGGTGTAGCATTACAAAGAACACAAACAAAGCCTGAAACACATACACTGCAGCAACCATGCGATCGTGTATCAAGTCGATTTTGGTCCGAACAAGACAAGGGGCGAGTCTCTCACTAGTGTGACCAGCACTACAGAAAGGGGGGTAGGCAAGTCACAATCTTACTTTACCAGTGTCCCTGCATGTTGCACTGTCTGCAGCGTAATCAGTGAAAGGGCCCTCATTCGACCTGATGCTAAAACAGACGCCACACTCACGTCTGCAAGTGCTGCGAGCAAAATCAAACAAAGCAACAACGAAACAAAGGAAACACTGCTCGTGGGGTTCTGTGTCGGCCTGGTTCCAAATTGCACGCAAAATCTTTGGCTAGATCTGACTCGGGTTAGCGCACACACCCACAGCTCTGCGAGTGTGTTTCTCTTTCGACGGTGAGCTGGAGGAAACAGATGTAACCAACAAAGTGTCAGCGACAACAAGGTGTGAAACAAGTTGTGTTCTGGTCCAGCGAACCTGGCCAACATCAGACAGTTGGGACACGGCGGTTCCTCAGATGGTAATAATATTATCTGGTCTAGTGCGGGGGTGAGGGAACACACACACACACACACACAGACTCTCAAACCGTCTTCCCACCAAACATGACCCCGCCTGGCCCGCCCACCCGACTCTGAATGTACTACATGAGGAGAGGCAGCGGTCGTGAACAGACTCACTGAGGATCAATGGATTTCATGTGGACCAGGACCATAGAGAGTGAGCGGTGTAGCGTGAACAGTCTATTTTCACGGCATCTCAGATGATATCAGATCATATCAGAACGAAATGTGAAAATGTGCAAAAGCTAGCATGGCTAGCATAGCATAGCCACCGTTTGCCACGTTTGTAATTGCTAAAGACCCAGCTGGTTGACTGCGAGATTGCAATCGCAATTGTTATCTTAATCTTCATCTAGGCGTTTCGGTGACTAGTTATCAAACCATGTTTTAAACCGACCCAGCCCTAGTGAATAAGACTGCTCAGGCATTTATGCACCCTCAGCATTTACACGTCTTTCCCTTATTTACTTTAAAAAGTATTTTTTGGGGGAAAATGATTGCTTATTTGCATTTCCCAAAGAACATATTCTCCACTCTGCCTAAAAATATACACAATGCTACTATAAATAAACCATAAACAACCATGTTATTCGTTTTGGCATTCCACCCAGCGCTGGAGTGGAACGTCTTGAAACTAACCTAGAGCTAGCTGATGCTGCAGTGCAATGTACGAAGCAAACTTTGGCTTCCAGCCGCCCATCCAGCGGCCTTGGGCTGCTAGCAGGCTCTGTGTCATAGCCTAGCATCTGGATGGAGTATCCTGCCAGCACCACACACACACACACACACACACACACACACACACACACACACACACACACATACACACACACACACACACACACACACACACACACTGCTCATTGTTAGAGTGGTCAGTTTCACGTTTCATTTCAGAGGAAACCAAAATTTGAAAGTGAAGAGCGAGAGAGAGAGAATGGGAGAGAGAGGGAACAGGAGAGATAGAAAAAGAGAGAGAGTGGGAGGGAGATAAGGAGACAGAGTTTCCATGGTCTTATTACATATCCTCTTTCACACTGTATGACCATCACCACACCACAGAGAGTCCACCCCACGTCTGCTAAGTCACCACATCCATGCACACGCACACAACCGCCAAACCTGAGAGCTATAGCATTATTTTTAGAAAATATCCCACTCAAGACTAAGAGAAACACTACACTGAAATACTACTGCTTGGTAATACATATGGGGCTAGTTTTTCTTCTTGAATAAAAGAAAGAAATTGAAAGCAACGAAGCATTACTTTTAATACTTATTTAACATTTAAGCAGAGACCTGAAGAGACCTCTTCCCAATTGGCTTGGGACACGCATTGCTGTATATCTTACACAAACACACAAACACACACACACACACACACACACACACATCTAAAGTATTTCCCGTTATATTGAATAAAAGAAATATTGGATGCAAAATACATGACCCTAACAATTTCAGGTCTTACTGCCCAGAACTAACAGGAAGGGATCAGGCTAACCGTCCCTCGCTCTTAAACCCCCACACACCAATCTTTACCACCAATTGACCTATCGGCCCCAAATGGAGTGAGGGGGAGCTATTTAGCCCCATATATTAGTCATACTGAGAACGAGATGGAGAGATAACAAATAAAGAGGAAAGAAAGAGAGAGAAAGAGAAAGGGAGCGAGAGAATAAGCAGACACAGGAAGACACCTGATGGCATGCAAGTTGATAGAAATGGCACATAGACCTACGTGCGCACACACTGACACACATGACTGACAGCTGGGGTGCATTTAAAAAAAAATGTTAAACACTCACACCACACACCACACACACACACACACACACACACACACACACACACACACACACACACACACCAGGGTTCCCTGGTGCACCTGCTGTTGACACATTCTGAACCAGATACTTTCTCCTCTTCTCAACCCGGGCCGTGCAGGGCACACGTGCACGCTCCCAGATGGTTTGATATGGAGCAGTTTTGTCACAAGGGCTTCCTTCTATTAATGGATGATGAAGTAAGCGTGAAAGCAACCGACTACCCTGCCTCAAGCCATCCCGAGCAGGAGCCAATCAAAAGCACCCTCGTTACCGTCATCGATCCCTCGTCAGGGCCATTAGAACAGATATGAATTCATTGCAGTTGTTTAATCTATTAAAAATATGGGATTGTGTGCCATCATGGACAGGACAGAGAGGCTTGAACGAGAGCTTGGGAATGGAAATTGGTTTTGCTGTAAGGCAGATTTCCTCCATAGTAGGTGAACCGCTGCTGCGGGGCGCAGAACCACCCTGCATTATTGGATCCGGTGTAACATATGCAGCGAGTGCGGCCGCGGCCACACTCGTACTGTGTCATTAGGCCGCCTGCTCCAGCCGGCCGGCGCCGTGAAAAGGTTCAGCGCACACGCGGCCTCGACCAATTAGCCGGCCTTATCGAGGGTTTACGCTGAGCCTCCTTCTGTGAGCTCACAGACGCTACGCTCGGCTATTGTCTGAGCATATTAGCCACAACACTTGTAGAGTAATCTTCTCTTACTCCCCCACCCCCCCCCCCCCTCCCCTTCCCCAACGTCCCCCACCGCCCCAGCTTCACGGTTTAACGACGCCTAATTCCACGGGTTGTTTGTTTCAGGTGGCATACTCTCGCGGGGCGCGGTCCAGCCGTGGTCAACACATTACTGCAGACCCTTCCCCTAATGGTGATTACCTCAAGTCCTTTAGGAGGAGCTTGGTCTGATCTAATGGGGTTGTAGTGACTTGTAGATACAGGCCGGTAAGGAGCAGGGATGGGGGGGGGGTTCGGTGTCTCGCTCAAGGAGGCCTACAGAGAGGCTGTGGGGACTGGCTACCTGTTTGGCTGGCGGGGGGGGGGGGGGGGGGGGGGGGGGGGGGGGGGAACACCCTGGCCAGCGCTACGCTATCCTGCCCAGTAGCTGTCGATACCCCGGCCGGTATTCCTGGCCACATGGCCGTCGCTCCCTAGCGGCGGGCTCTGCCAGACCTGGGCGAGAGGCCAGCTACTGTTCAAGGGATTGCGCCTCAAATGTACGCCATTTGTCCAAACCTCTGGATTAATCACACACGCACACACAACACACACAGACACACACAAACTGTTTCTAAGAAACTTGGCAGTGAGGGGGGGTAAGAGGGAATTGAGGACGGGGTCAGGGGTCAGGGGTAAAAGGGTAAAGGATTAACTGCGACGCCTTGTTCATCGTCTGCTGCTTCTACGAGCCTCTGCAGACGCCTCGCCTTACTCGCAAACCAGCAGGGTACTTGCTATTCCACACAATGCAAAAATTGCATGAATGAAGACTGTGAGCTTCAAGGATATAAAAGGAATCCTCTCTATCCGTCTCTTCCTCTGTCTCTCCGTCTCTCTCGCTCAGCCCTCTGGCTAACATTATGCAGATGGAAGTTATGGTGCTAAATCAGGACAACTGGCAGGAAGCCTCGGAAATCAGACACCAAGCATTTTTTTTGGCCCTGCATTACTCATTTCTCAGCTATTTGAGATTAATGACGTTCTTGTCTCGTTGCGTTCCGTGACAAATCGAATAAGTTGTTGATGCACCGAACGTGTCTTCAATGCATGTGGCTGGCCCCCTCGGGAAGTCACGTTTTTTTCTTTGCAAAGAAAATGAGATGGATCGGGTACTTGAGACCCAATGAAAACTATTTGACGGGTAATAAACCGACCGCTGGACCTGTTGAACCAGCGGGTGGCGCTCAGTGTTAGACCCCAGCACTAAGCGCATGCTCCCCACTGGGGACATTTCACTCATTCATTCAATGGCCCACCTCTCCACTGCGAAGGCCAGGGTTTGGTCCCAGGTGGGCGCTACACCCACCACCCCGCCCATACACACACACACACACACACACACACACACACACACACTTTGGGTGTTTAGAGTGCCATAAAAGCAATGATCTTTACTATTATTGTTAAAATTATTATTATTATATTCTGAGGTCTAGAGATGCACGGTGCCCTGTTGCTACAGCAACAGAGGAAGCCCGGGGGGGGGGGGGGGGGTGATTCACCTGTTGGTGAGGAAGGTGCTGAAGAAAGTGGTGTGGATTACCTCCACGCGTATGCAGTGACGTAGTGCACACTGGGTGCTGTGCTCTTTGGCTGGGCGTCCACTGCGCATGGGCCCCGTCATAGTGCTCAACCAACAGGCGCAACGTGTACACGCACATGTAAGCGTTGTCAGCACAGACCGACGCAGACTGCGTGCACGGAGGACTGTTGACCAGCAGATTTGTGTGTGTGTGTGTGTGTGTATGTGCATGCGTGTGTGTCTGCCTGTGTTTGTGTGAGTACACATGCGCAACACCGGGGAAGATAAATTTAGCGCTTTAGCCCCAGACTAAAGGCAGTGGGCCCTTTATCCTGCACTGTCCTACTTAACGAAGCACTGCTCTCCGCTTTCTCTTGGCTCAGCACAACAGGACAGAGAGAGAGAGAGAGAGAGAGAGAGAGAGAGAGAGAGAGAGAGAGAGAGAGAGGAGACTCAAGCACTTAACACGTACTTGTACAAACACGTAAACATACACAGAGACGTGTGCAGGAAGACTGCGTGTGCCGGATGCAGGGCAGCGTGTCCCCCGATACCTGGGCCTTACGGTTAAAACACTTTATTAACAGAATTCCCACAGAAACATAATTAAACCGTGTGTTTTTAATTATGTGCATGAGACGTATTGAGTTGCATAGGAACACTTAAACGTGCTGTAGTATAAGGAGAAACCTCAGCGTGAGTTGGTGCACGTGCGGATGCCAATGATGCATTTATTCTCCCTCCCTCCCTCTCTCTCTCTCTTTCTCTCTCTCACGTAAACACACACCCACCTCTGCAGGGAAAAACGCTGAACAAAGCGCCCGGCATGAAGGCGTTATTATTTCATTACAGTGTGTTGTTGTGATGCGATGCGATGACTCTCTGTGTGACTAAGCGTGAGGAGGAGAAAGAGTGAAAGAGTGATCAACAGAGTGCTCACATCAAGGCACGGCCGATAGGTTTTTCTGATTATAAGTCATCACAGAAACCGATAGCCGAGCTCTGGAGCTGATGTCCATTTGTGTTCAATAAACAACAAGTCGGAAAAAAACAAGTACAGCGCAGGGTAGTGTGACTTGTCACAAAGACATTGGGAAGATGTAGTGAACATTATGGGCATGGGGGGGGGGTAAAGAAAAGGTATTGTGCTTGAGATTGTGCTTGAGAAAGCAAAGGTGTGTGAGAAGCAGAAATGACTAGATGGAGGGAGAGAGAAAATAAGTACACTAGTATCGAATGAGTTCTTTTTAAGTTCTGTTACAAAGCATTTTGTCGACTATACGAATGATTTATTTTTTCGTGTGATGTGACTTGCGTTTATTTTTCTCGTGGGGAGGGAGGATGGGGGGGTTTGCCATCGCAAGTGTGTGTGCTTGCCGCCCGAACAGCAAGGTGTGAGGGAAGATGGGTGGAGGAAGTAACGAGAGGCCTACTCCATCTATTTAGGCCCTTTGGGTAAATACAAATCTGTTATGCGTGTTTGGCTTTCTCCCACTACGAATGAGTTTTTGATGTGAGACGCTGATGATGATGTAGATGTTGTTGATGCAATCTTACAGTCTCATTGAAGAGGCGAGTAAACTGGCACAGAGCACAATGTAAAATACTAAAGTAAAATGCTTCACAGTTGAAAGCAAATATTTGTGTAGAGTTTGCAATACATTAGGTGTTGCTTTGAGCTCTTCTCCTATGTTGGTATGCAGCCAGCACTGCCGCTCAGAGACTACTCCAGTGAGTGACTGCCATCTCTGCCACTATTTACTAAGAGCAGTTCTGATTGGTTTCTTACTAGGGCTGGGTATTGCCAGGTACCTCCCAATTCAATTCAATTCGATTCTTTAGGTCTTGATTCGATTCGATATCGATATTGATCCACTTGCTTCGATATTGATTCAATATTACGTGCAGATGACAAAAATACCTAAATTTTATTTAGAATTAACCATTTCAAAATGAATGAACCATTTCATTGTGCTTTAACTAGAAAAAATGGAATACACCATTGTATAGTATTGTTCCTAAGCTAAACTTGCAGCATAAAAGTAATAATCATAACATGGACAAATGAAAAAGTGAATGTACATTTAGGCATACGCGCTTCTAGATTACAATTACTGAGTATGCTTCTTTTCTTTTTTTTCTTTTTTATGGAAATAATCGATTTCAAAAGAATTCTGAATCGAAATTGAATCGAGAACAAATAAATTGCAGTGCACTGATGAATCGAAATTTTTACCCAGCCCTATTTAGAACCCACTTCACTTTTTTGGTAGCAGTGACTGTGTGGGATGAATGCCTATCACAAATAAGAAATTATACAAATCTCTCTCTCTTTCTCCCTCCCTCCCTGTGAATATATAAATGTTTATGTATATATAATATATATAGATAATTGGTTAAAAAGATTACAAATATCAGCCTGAACACACTGCAAATGTGTGTACGAAGGTATGTATGTATGTATGTATGTATGTATAAAAAACCTACATTAATACAAACAAAAAAAATAGAAAAAATAGAACATCAGAAAGAAGTTAAGGAAGGCATAATTGGCCTTAAACTAGCCAGTAAGGCAGAAGCATTAACCCTCACCATGGAAACATTTAATCCCAAGAGGCATTTTACTGCTGCCATGACAACCGGGAGGAGTTATGCCTCCCTCCCTCGCCTGTCTAGAGGGAGGTAGCATCAGACCAACTGCAGACAGACAAAAAAAACACACTGCTGCCGAGACAGAGAGAGACGGGAGAGAGAGGGGGGAGGGATGAAGGAGAGCGAGAGAGGGGGAAAGGAAAGAGGAGAGGGAGATGGGAGGGAGAGAGGGAGGGACAGAGAGAGTGAGTGATGTAAGCATTTGAAAACCAGCTGAGGTTTTAGGTTTGGGTAATGTCAAGTAGCAACAGGCTCAACCAATAGGGGCCGTGCGCATTGTTTGTCTGTGCACTCACTCACTCAGTCACACACACACACACACACACACACACACACACACACACACACACGCAGGTGACAGGGACTATAATGATGACTGCAGCTCTTTCTGCAAATTAAAAGGTGTCACTCAGGCTGCCAGTCCATTTAAAGGACTGACGAGTGGCCATTCAGCGCAGGTATTGCAAGCATTGCTGCAAGACCTGCCCTAGTAATGTGGGGAATCTCTGACACGCACACACACAAACACACACACAAAAACACACAAACAAACACACGCGCCAATCCGGTGTATTAACATAATGCAAGGGACCTTTCAATTTGAATTCAGTGTTTGGAAGCGGCCTTGGATGCTCACTCTTCTCTACGGGTCGATGTTCCATCACATCATGTAACCTTCACAAGTGAGCGTCAATACAAATCAATAGGCAATGAAAGAAATCTGATGTCTGGGTTAACTTGGAACACATTTGCCAGCTTAAAGGGATATTAAGGATGGCCTGGGATCAGGACAGCAGGGCAGATATGGGTAGCCCTGATGATTAATTGATTGATCAATCGATCATCAATCGATTCTAACTACCCATGCTAAGAAATGTATGAACTCATAGTGTTTTAACATGCTTTTGATAACAGCCCTTTCAGGTGGCATATATAACGATTATGTTATCGATTTTTACCCCATGTCACTACCGAAGGTATTATAGTGTTTCAATGATTGTTTGCAATATGATGAAAAATTGCTAGAAACAACTTAATAATGTAACACCACATTCTGCACAAGGGGGCCGTGATGTTAATCCAGCAGACGGCAGCTCTACCAACAATCCATGAATTAAACACACCCACTTTCAGCCCCTGCACATTAATTATTAACTGTAATCCAGCATCCCCTCTCGAGAAGAGCCTGCACGGCACACGCAGCAGGGTGCACTTCCTCTCCTGTTTAAACTCAAGTACCCCCCCCGCCCAATGCGACGACGGGAACATTCTTTATTTAATATAATTTTCTATTGAATAAATAACAAAAAAATGACATTGCAGGGATGAAGTGTTTATTGAGGGAGCAGAAAAAAAAATTGAATGCAGTCTGTCGTACGAATGCGCATTGCTGCCACAACAGAAAAAGTGTTGTTGGTCAATATACCTGGTACCGAACGATCACGAGATAACCAGGAAACGATGACATTAATATTGGATTCGGAATGAATCAGTTAATTACGAGAACATCCAATGACGGAAGTCATTCCCTGATGTCACGGCCGGTGACTATCTACTCCGATAATTGCTTGTCTGAAAATGTCTTAAGACACAAAGAAAGTAAAACCTAATTAATTATACTACACCACCTAAGTATCCCTTGTCCATACAGAAATGCCCTGAGTTTCTTTGCTATTACAAGGTAAAGTTCTGTATCACCTATGACCGTGAAAGTATTGTTATTACGTGATCGTTTTTTCATTTTTATGAGATGAGTTCAGTATCACGTAAATCATTAACACAAGATAACTTTTCTGCTGTTGCAGTAATTGGCTTCCGTAGTTTTAAACTGGCAGGTGGTAAAAAGCTGATTTACTCTGCTAGATTTAGATGAGGATCTCATGGCATGCTGACAGGGACTTTCTAGGAGGAGAAGGAAGAGAGGGAGGATGGGGTAAAAGTGACGCATGGGGTGGAGGTGAGGGTGGTGGTGGCACAGGGGCTGTTGGTAATGGAGGGGATGTTTGATCGCGTGCTGCTGTGGATGAGGTGGGGAAGGAGTTGGAGTGTGGCGGGGCAGGGTCGCAGACTGCTCTTGAAGAACCACTTGTTGGTTCCCAGGGCATGCAGGCTTGCAGTACCCAAAGAGAAGAGCAGTCTAGCCAAGTGCTCCTCTTCATACGGATAATATCTGATAAATGATGTCCTAAATCATCATGGAAGGGCTCCTTTAGAAAACTATTTCCACCCGAAGAACAGCTAGTACCTGTTACATGATTACAGATTTGATCAACCGTCGACTGATTAATAATTTCCAATCAAGCCGAGAGGGGGGAGGGGTCTTCACCACAGCGACCCAGAGCAATGTGTGCTAAATGCTAGCTTTCTAGGTGCCATCACCAGCACGAGCCACAGGTAACTCATTACAGAGCTAAAGCTAATTGCTGCATTTAACTACTTCAACAGCAGCATTTTGGTCCAATGGGGAAGGTGGGAGGGGGTGGGGGTGGTGAGAGTGTGAAGTGCACCGTGACAATGCTAACTAAATAAATAAACAAGGTGGCAGAAGAAAAGTGTTTGACTGTAACAGCCCCATTCAGCACTGATTACCACAAGACAAATATTTCCCCGGAGATGAGAGCCGAGTGCGCCAGCGACGTCGCACGACTAAACACCCCTCCACGCTTAAGGACAAATAAAGGAGATCTTGTTGTTGATTTCCGTCACAGCTCGGCGAGGCTTTGTTTGCTGTAGTCCCAGGGAGGCTGCGGAGGTTGCAGAAGAACAAAGCAAGAGGAGCTGGGCGGAGAGGGGAGGGGAGGGGAGGGGAGGGAGGCAACAACATCCTCCGCGACTCTGCGTTTCTGGGTGGCTGAACCACTATTTATAACCTGCCCAGTCTGCTCGGAGACGAGGGAGAGAGAGAGAGTGAGGGAGTGAGGGAGAGTGAGAATGGGAGAGAGAGGGGTAGAGTGAGAGAGGAAGGGAGAGGTAGAGTAAGAGAGGAAGGGAGAGAGAGAGAGCGAGAGAGTGAGAGCGTAAGGGAGAGTGAGAGCGCACCCTACTATCGACGCGGGCAGCAAAAAAGACAGAATTAAGACAGAATGCTGTAACGACTGACGGGGAAAAGGGTGCAAAGAGAAAAGACAATCTGATGGGGAGAGAGCTCAAACCAGAGAGTGACATCAAGCATCCGCGCCTCAGGAAGAAAAACTGCTTTGCTTTGCTTTATTGTTTTGTTTATGACAAGCCATCCACAATCTCTCCCTTTCATTATCTTTCATTATCTGGTCTGGGTGGGTTATGTTTAGTTTCCGAGCGCAGGTTTGGAGATGGGAAATTTAAAACCAGAACACCCATGCTGTACTTTTGTCTGCCGTTGGCATGTACACGACCCAGCTCCTGTTTCAAGGCCCATTAAACGCATACGCAGGCTCACACTATCACACAAACAGAAAAACACACACACACTGCAAAGCCCCTCAGTCACCTGACCTCCTGAATCCACAGCAACAACACACGTGTTTCGCAGGGAACAAAACGAGCCAGAGAGGAGAAATGTCTGTGTAGAGCCAGGGTATCAAGTCATGGGACTCAAGTATCCGGGCCAAGAACAGAACATTTTAAGTCAGGTCAATGTCATCGTAGTTGTGTATATAATACGTTTTACCTTTAAATTAACTCTCAATAACAGGGATGAGACAACCAGGTTGATGAATAGCAAAGAGCTGCACAATCGCACACTGTGTTTCTCTAGAACATTTGAGAGCAAAATGAATTCATGCAATACCACACAGTTATGTTTTAAGCTTACAGCTTCATGCCTCAACCCCACATACTGTATAAAGTATGGATATGCATGTTGTCCGCCCGATTGGTGCATGCACAGAAATGGCATTTCAAGGATAAGTGCACAGTCCGGATATAATCACCCTGTCATGGGTTCAATAAGTCAATTGAACCCGTGTCAAGTTTCCAAAAGCTTTCTTAATTCAATTAGAATAACGTTCAGCTGTAAGTCCCGCCTCTGTGTTTGCATTCCATGGGCATGGCAGTCCCTTGTTCGGGGGCGTTCTGCAGTGACCACAACAACAGGGGTAGCGGATGGAAAATGAGAAGTTGCAGGAGGAAAACACACCCCCGCAAAGAGAGATAGTGGGAGAGGCCAAAGAGTGCGAGAGACGGATGGATACAGAGAGAGGGACAGAGACACGGAGAGTTGAGAGAGCATGGGCGATAACAACAGGAGACAGGGAGAGGGAGCTTGGGTGAGAGACAGAAAAGAAAGAGATGGACGCCAGACAGTGCACGACAGAGGGGATGAGGAAGAGAGGGAGGGACACAGAGAGAGGGAATGGCGGCTGCTGGTGGCGAGCCAATGGCGCGGGGCAACCCCGGGACTCACCTCTTGTTGATGGGCTTCTCGTCCTTCTCGTAGGGCTTGACGAACCAGCGGCCGATGCGCACGAAGCCGCGGTTGACCAGGCAGCGCTCCAGCAGGTTGTGCACAGCCTTGAAGAGCAGCGTGCGGCACTCGTACGACAGGCCGTTCTCCCACACGCCCTCGTCCTCGGCTGCGTTTGGGTGGGGGGGGGGGGAGAGGGAGAGACACAGGGTTAACCTCCTGTGAACTCGCTGGATGGCTGTTTGTTGTATTTCCTGTCCTGTTCCTTCCTGAGCTTTTTAGATACGCTCATGTGATGATATAGGCTAATGATCTGCGAGCACAAACACATGCAGACATACACTCACACACACATACAGACGGAATTTATCCTTAGGAAAGCACATAACAATTCATCATTGAAGCCCTAACACTGACGCAAACTAGTGTCTAACCTGTCTCACTAGTGTTTGACCCTAGGCTATCCCAGTGGACTTGAATTTTTGTATTTAATGTATGCCAAGTTATTAGGTTTGGGGCTATTTGTGTCCTAAGACTTTAGTGGGAGAATGACTAAAGACAGACGTCTGATAATGGCTCGTCCTGCACGTGAAACAATCAGTACAGTGAAATCCCGGGTGGGGAGGGGGGGGTATTAGGATGAAAGAAGGGCTTTTGGAGTGGTTAAGAGCTTCAACAACAAACTCACCCGACAAGAATGGCGCCCATGGCGTAGACTTAATTTGAAAGAATGTGTCCTCAAATACTCTAATACTAATACTCACATTCCTCAACAACAAAGAGCACTTACACCAACCACACACACGCGATACACGCATACATACACATACACTCGCAAACACACAAAAAACAAAATAATACCAATACACAGCAAGTTTATGACCCCTTTCTCAATACACAATCTGCATGCGTCATGAGAAGCAAATCCTGGGCCTGCCTCCCTCAGGTCAATGGATCCTCTTTGAGGTAGACGTAGCTGCAGGCCGGCCATAAAACAACAAGCAAGCGAGACACTTGATCGTCTATGGGGCGTGTCCTCCCTCCCTTCCTGTGCAAATGACGGTCGTAAACGCTGATAGTGGAACGGCCTTTCTTCTCGAGAGCAGACGTAGCAGGGTAGGCTGCACAGTGCTGTGACCAGATGCGTTATCCTACAAGGGCCGGGCACTGAGCCGGGCTTTGGCAGCAAAGAGAGGGGAGAGCGTCCACGATTCCTAGAAGGCAAAGCCGGGGGGACTGTATCTGAAGGGACATCTTGGGCCTTGGACCGCGGCATGGTTATAGTTTGACTGCCGCAAGATCAAGCAGGGAGGCACCCAGTGGGCCACGTGCGTGTGCATGGCAGGGTTTATGTCATTGCTTTCATCCAAAGTGTCCTAAAGGGCTTTTTTCTATTCCATTAGGGAGCGGGTAGGACAGGTACATCTTCCTGAGGGATGCTTGCAGGCACTGGGGCTGGAACCAAGAACCTCTTGACCCAGAGCCAAAAAAGGCAGCCACACTATGTATCCACATTGCCATGCCTTGTATCCACCGAGCGTTTACAATTCATCGCTGGGCGGTCCTGCTGCCATTTGTTTTATGGTTCTGTTTTTGTTTTTGTTATATTTTAATGGCGCCATTTATTTTTTGGGGGGGATGGGGGGGGGGGGAGAGTCTTGTGCTCTGGCCCGGTCGGTGATGTAATTAACGGCCGCTGCTAGTGTCTTACTGGGCTCTCGGTCTTCGCGGTTGGGCCCTAGGGTAAAACACGCCCGCTCGGTACAATACATTCTGGTGCAGAGCGCTAGTTTTGGGCTAGCAGGTAAACCAGGCCCCCCCCCCCCCCCGAGCGGTTGTTTAGGAGCGTGTGAGGCCAGGGGAAGGTTTTTTTGTCGCCGGGAAGATTTAGCATTTTGGACTCGAGGAGCCCCCCCCTGCTAGACTTGGCAGGAAAGCGGTCGCGTAGCCTTGCGTCGAGCCGAGAGGAAACACTCCCACTCTCATCAATCAACTATGCTCCAGTTGATCCAGACGCAAAACCGGTCCGCCACAGACCGCTTCCGTGCTCAAGGTAGCTCCCAGCGAAGACTCACCTTAAAAAACAATAATGTTTGCGTCCGGGCAAAGTACAGGGCGAACGAGGACGTCCTTCTCCTGAGATCAACCCAACCAGTCTTCTGCTTTGATTATTTTTAGCGTATCGCCTCTTTCTGTCTGCCGCACAGCAGGGGGGAACAAGCAGCCCCGACCTGGTCTTCACAGCAGGGTTCTGCACAATAATGTTTTCAGACAGTGGTTCTAAGATTTCCCCACGCCAGCGGCCACACAGGGGCAAACACCACTCACGGACAGACGAGCAGCAATACAGAAACTGCGACCGCTGATTACGGTTGCAATTGTGTGTGTGTGTATGTCTGTGTCTGTGTCTGTGTGTGAGTGTGAGTGTGTGTGTGCGCTGGTCAAAGGTGAATGAAGGTCCAAAACATGACAAAAAATAAAAGTGAATAATATAATAAAGAAACACTGCGCACACAGTGAATGACCTCTTGTAAAAAGCTGACCCTTCCCCTCAAGACAATGTCAGATCCTTGTGTTTCCATCACACCCCGGGGGGCCCCGTTAGGGCCAGCAGGACAAAGGCAGGAACAAAGCAAACTTCAGGCCGCACAACATTTTTCTGTGGAAAAAAATATCTGCTACACTTCCAAACAACTGACACACACATACGCACACACACACACGTACACACACGTACATACACACATACACACACGTACAAACACACAGACATGTTCCGGCGTGGCTCAGGGCTGTTGAAATGAGTACCGGTTATTTATACAAGGGGATGACGGTTGTATTTAGCGTGATACTTGAACGACTTGTGAATGGGGAACAATTTGTTGCATCCTGTGGTGGAGTCTGGTACACACCAAAATGAAAACTACGTACGCTGTTTCCCAGTGGCAACTGCGTTTGTGCAGGGGGTTTTGTTGTTGATTCAGTGGCTTGCTCAGGGGCACTCTAGCAGTGGGTGTTTACCCCTAACAGCACAGGCTATAAATCGGCATCCCATAATAAGGAGTCTGTGTCTATGGAGGAAATACCGCTGCGCCCCCACGGCTGTTTGTTTAGCGGTGTAGAAGTAGCCATGGGAGGTCAACAATATTAATATCACAGCACCTATAGGCCTTAGCCTTATGTTCCCTCAACATAAGGTGGCTAGGAACCGGCATACGCCTGTGGGCTTAAGTGTAGTGAGAGAGAGAAAGAGAGAGTATGAAAGAAAGAAAGAAAGAAAGAAAGAAAGAAAGAAAGAAAGAAAGAAAGAAAGAGAGAGCGAGCGAGAGAAAGAAAGAGAGAGAAAGGGAGAGCGAGAGAGAGAGAGAGAGAGACAGAGATGAGTAGCCCGGTTGGGCTCAGATTTATGGGCTCAGCTGATGGCTGGGACACTTTCATGTGTGTGCCTCCCGCATCGCAGGAGCCCAAATGAGCTGACCTTTAGACAAGCTTTTACTCTGGTCCACAGACGCCTCTCCATCCCTCCATCTCGTTTTGCTACTCCATCTCCCCCTTGCCGTCACTCTGTCGCTCAAGCCCCAAACACTACCCGCCAAACTCCGGGGTGAAACAGCCAGAGTGCAAACGATGCGCCGGAGAAGCCCTGGGGTGGACAAGGGCCTGCGTCGGTCCCCATCTGTAGGACACGGCCCTTTCAGACCAGCACTCTCAGGATGGCCCCGAACAGATTCCTGCAGAGCGTCTCCGCTAAGGATTTGGTCACGTGAACGACAGGTCTCGTTTCGGGGGGGGGGGGGGGGGGGGGGTAATTTGCATACTAGTAATCGGTGCTGTGCTCCGGGACGAGATTAGAGTTAAGCGAAGGAGAGATGGGGAGGAGGACCACCCCCCCACCCACCCCCCCAACACACACACAACGCCCATCCTAATTTAACTTCCTTATCTACAGGGAGATGAAGAGAGATGAGGGAAAATCTGACAGGAGAGATCCAGTGGTGCTCTGTGACGACTTCATTATTAATTAATGAGCAGAGTGAGTGAGTGAGTGAGTGAGTGAGTGAGTGAATGAATATGGATAAGACAGCATTGGAGTTCAGAGGAGCTAGATTAGCCCTGAAAAATTAGTCCCTAAGCACAAAAGTCGAGTCAATCACCCCTCCAGCCCTCCTTCCTCCAGGAACACTGCGCTGTGGACTCTTATCACTGCCATCACTCGTTTCACCCGACTCATTTCATGTGTGAAAGTCGTGACCAGCTAATAGTAAAAAATAAAAACCACAGAGGCGCCTTGAAACCAGAGCCAAGGTTACCAGGGTGTAGCGCCGGATAATTATTATCTTAGATACACAGCCCCCCGGCCAGCACTACCCGGGAGAAACCCATCTGAGGCAGGTCAGATCAGTCCAGCCAGCACTACCTCTGTCTCTGGGTGTGTCTCTCTGGGTGTGGGTGTGTGTCTCTGTGTGTGTGTGTCTCAGTGTGTTTGTCTCAGTGTGTGTGTGTGTGTGTCTCAGTTTGTTTGTGTGTGTGTGTGTGTGTGTGTGTGTGTGTGGCATTACATTTATATATATATTGATATAAATGTATTCTGTCCTCTAGGAATAGCTCGGACCACTTGATGTTCTGCTCCAGCGGGGTCTTTGTTTCAAGTGGCTGGACAGGGGGTAGTTCCCCCAATACTCACACTTCAAAAAGTGTATCTGAAACCGGTCGAGTTTCCGTTTCTTTTGGGGTGGCTGGCACATTTGGCAACACCACACCTGCTCATTTGGTTATTCGCTTTTACTGGAAACGGTGGGAGGTTGCCCTCTTACTGCTAAATGAATCACCCACTTGTGTGTTTGGTGGAGTTGCAGTTCATATGTGTGGCTTTCCCATAAACAGTTAGGCATCCATTTAGCAGGCGGATTATGGCAAATAGGGTTATTTACTCACTCTTATGACATTTTGCATGTCAAGTCTTAAGACTTACTTACAGACTTTCCCTACAACTGTTTAATTAAACCGAGGCTTGTTGTCTTTGCTATGCAAACATTGATCTTGGCGATTTAACAGAGTCAACTCCACTAATATGTTGATTGATAATTCACATATATCAAAGTAACATCTTGCATATTCAAATGCAACTCGCCCGTTGAGGTATGTTGGAATACATAACAGTATAGGTACATACAGCATATAATGCAAAACATTGTTTTCAATATTCTTAACCATATTGTTTAAAGAATAGAAGTTTTTCTCAATGTACACAATCTTAACACCCTATGTAATCATGGGCAGGGAAAGTCCACACAACAGAAAATACTTACGAGAAAGAAACATCATTCAAGACTAGATTATATGGTCCGAAACTCAAACCCAGGAGGATTGCCTTTGTTGGCCTACATTCGGGTGCGCAAACACACAATTTCGTAAAAAGGAAAACAATTCAAGACGATATGTGCTACTTTTACAAACACGAATCCTCCTGTAATGGTGGGGGTTCTTCTTGTCAGAAGCGCGTGTCAAAATACACATTGCCGTTTCAACAATGCCGCCCGGCGCCTCGCCAATCATCTGAGGAGGTTTCGTATTTAATCAAGAGCAACATGGCTTTTGTCACCGAGGAAAAGCAGGAGCAAACGGTTCAATAATGGGACAGAGCCAGGTGTGTCCCCTGTTCAGTGGCAGCTCTTAGCTGATTAATGCTTCGCCAAATCCTGGGGCCTAGTCTAAGGCTCGGGGGGGGGGACTGTCAAACATACACGCAAACACACACACACGCACAGACACACACACAGAAGAATAAGGAGGAGAACTCAGAGGCAACAGGTGTTTCTTCCCGCCAATTCTAAGCAAGGAATATCCGCTGACATCAAATCCGACAAAAACAGTATTTATGAGACACAAAACGAAGAACAGTAAACGGAGGCTTCAACACCTGATACAAACATCAGGTACACCAAATCAATGTGTAAAATGTTAGCTCAAAGAATAAAAGGCAATGCATCCAGGTAGTTGTCTTAGATAGAACAGAACAAAACTGCAAACTCTCTTTCAACGTGCGTTTAATGAGGACTGAATAAAATATAGGTGAGGTCATCTTTACTCCTTTTACTGTGTACTTCAATGCTGTATAAATACGAGGAAAGAATAAGAGAAGTGGGAACAGAGGATTTGCTTTCCAACGCCCGTCTCAGCGGTAGTACCCGCGTGCACTGGCGCTTTGGCCCCCTGGGTAGGGGTTGGTGTAAGCAGGGCCGATGTGATTCCACTTGTGTTTTTTTAAACAGAGCCTCAGTCACACCATAGCCAGAGAGTGACAGAGGACACCACAACAGTAAATCACCTGGAACAACCCAAGTATTCTGTGTAAAAAGAAAAACAACACGATTTTATAGAGACGATTGTGCCAGTGAAGAATCCAACACAACTGACGAAATGAGCTCTTCTTTGTCTGCTCAGTTCTGTCGCTCGATCCCTTCCAAATAATATGTTGATCACCAAAACCGTGGATGACACAGACTTTGAGGACACATCTTTTGCGTCCCCCAACAAACACACACGCACACACACCCATAAATACATACACACTTCACACATCGCTGTCTCTCTTTGCATCTCTCTCTCTCTACATCTGACGGGCCCGTTGCGGTAATGAAAGGATCTGTGTGCTGCTGATTCTGTTGTGCCGCCCTCCCAGGGGAAACCATACCTTGGTCTGTGGGTATATTTGCATTAGAATACACACGCTACTGCACCACAGTGGCAGAAGAAGGTGGATAATACGTACAGCGGGTTATGCCACTACAATGCATGTGTTTGCCCACCATCTGCCCCTGTTTGCGGGGCGGTGTTGCTGTGTCGAGGCTGCGGAGGAGGGGATCGGGTTGCCTCCCGTTCTGGAATGTTCTGTCGGGGAACACCGAGGGGGCTTGTCTGGCCTTGGCAGTGTTAAACAGGGACATGGTGGTCTGCTACCACTGTGGCAGCCTCACACCCCGAGCACACACACAAACGCACACAGACAGACACACAAACACACACCCTCCACATCCTTCAGTGCTGATTAAGTGTCAGACGCTTAAAGATCCCACAAGTTTTCCAGTCCTTCACCAGTCTCTCCTTCCCTTCCTCCCTTCCTTCCTTCAACCCTTCAGCTCTCTCTCTCTCTCTCTCTCTCTCTCTCTCTCTCTCTCTCTCTCTCTCTCTCTCTCTCTCTCTCTCTCTCTCTCTCTCTCTCTCTCTCTCTCTCTCTCTCTCTCTCTCTCTCTCTCTCTCTCTCTCTCTCTCTCTCTCTCTCTCTAGAGACGAGGGATTACTGGCACACTAGTACACAGAAAATGGCAGTTGCGCAAAATTAAAGACGTTCACAGGCCGCTAATCTAATGAGGGATGGGAGGGGTCCGTTGGGGTGAGCGGATAAGAGGCCATTCCGGCTGACGACATGAAAGGGAAAAGGCAGACTTCCGTGTTTCACGGCCCAGTGTTGAAATTAGGAATTAATACGATTTGTTTTTAATAGTGGTCGTGCAAGATTATACGGATAAGACAACAACTTTTTCTCAAGAAAGGGCACACACTGAATACAAAACAAACTTGGGTTTGCAACCAGAGCCGAGGCGTGGGCATACGGAGTGACGTTGACGTTATACTGGGTTGGTGGGCGGCTAAAGTCGCCGCCACGGTCTGCGGCTCCAATGCCAAAGGCTGATTGGTCGATTAACGGCTGCCAACATGGGGGCACCCTGGAGAGTCTGGCCAATGAAGCGTCACTGTCAATCACTGGCCAACCTGTCTGGAACGCAGACATGCACTGCACAGACACACACACACACACACACACACACACACACACCACAAGGGATATCTCTGAGAGGCTAGCCAGGGTTGGACTTCAGGGAGACACAAAGTTGCAGCCCGGTCTCCCCCTCTCATTATACATTACAGCCAACACACACACACACACACAAATACACTACCCTCATTATACCTGAGAGCCAACACATACACACCTAATAGTCCCTAAACTACACACACACACACACACACACACACACACACACACACCAGCTGTGTCCTCCTCCCGTCTTGGCGCGCAGCAGCTAACTCAGACATATCTGCGGCCCTCATCAGCCAGATAAAGGAAGGGGTTTGGGCATCCGCATACGTTGTTGTGCTCTCCACTGTGTTCTGTTCCCGTTGGCAGCCCCCCCAGAACAGCTAGGAGCAGCGCCTGTCGGGAGGAGGTTTGGGCGGGTTGCTGGTGGTGTGGGGTGGAGGGGGGCAACAGTGCTGGAGGCGCTTGTGCCCATCGTTGCCGTGTCGAGCAACGGCCATTCCACAACAGGAAACCCGGATGACGCCATCGGCCATCTGGATGCCGTTAGACTGCGTCAAAGACCCCTGCTCGCCCCGGGATGATGACGAGGCAGCGGTTGTGATTTTCTTGTCGAGGATGCTATTCTGCTAAACAACAGACTGAGGCTGCTAGGGCGGCGGCTTCAACACCCGGGCGGGCTCCGCGGCTTTTACTACTACTAACAACGCCCACTGTGAATCGCAACAACGGCGACGACGGGACCCGATAGAGGAGAACCGAAGGAGCCACACACACACACACACACACAGACTTTCCTAGTCAATATTCAATTATACACGCCCCCCATTGCCGGCAAAATAAATAAATAACACAAAATCACAATTATCCTACCCAATTCTCTGCGTTGTCGCCCAAACAAGGGGAGTACGCAGCAGTGACTCTGAAATTGTCCAAATATAGTTCGCTTCCGACAGCCCTCTATATTTCACCACACTACGTGCAAATAGCCCACTCTGTTTAGCCGATGCCGGCCCAGACGATCCCAGCTATTAGAAGGACTTATCCAGGACAAATGAGGCTCCAGTTGCATCCTCGAGCTTGCAACGATAGTGGCTGTGGAGGGAGGCCGGGACGGGGGGATGGGGATTGCACTACGCAACCGCAGGACCCACAGATCCAACATGACCACACCGATTAGTTGCAAAAAGAAAATTTGCTCCATTGCTTCCTCATTTCTTTCCCCCATTAGCCCCACCCCCACTGGCAAGGAATCAAATGAAGAGACAACGCCGTGACCTCCACTACAACCCTGCACTCCTCCAGTCATTTTCCGGCTTACTTTTCTACCATCCACACGCACACACACACACACACACACACACACAGACACAGCCTCAAAGAGCTCTCTTTCCCACAGCACTCCCGCCCCACTGACCTCCGCTCACAAACAGTCAAACGGCCAGCCCAAGTTATCATTCCTCCCTTTTTACAGCCAATAACCTCTTTATTCACCCCCACTGGCGGTGAGATCATGCCTGCGGAAGGAGAGTCTCTTTACAGAGAGCCCTCGCACGCCCTTCTGCTGTAGCCTCACAGCGTCTCCTCTCCCCTGGCTGGGTGAGCAGCTCAGCGCGGCCTGCACCCAGAACACTGCATGGCAGGTCTCCATCCACACTGGAGTCGCTTATTGCGGCAGAACTTGAAAAGCAAACAGAGCGATCCAAAACAATGCGGAACGATCCAACACACACACACAAGCACGCACACAAGCACGCACACATACACTCACACTCAAGAGACACACACACACAAACACACACGCACGCACGCACGCAACCTCACCGTCGAGCTCGTGGTGGATGAGGTCGCCGTAGCTGGGGTCGTCGCCCCACCAGAAGAGCCAGAGCTCGCGGCGGCCCGGCCGCTGGCTCCGGCGCCACACGCTCAGCACGTCCGCCTTCAGGCAGCGGCTGAAGCTGCACAGGATGGGGTCCTCCTCCGTCACCGGGAAGAGGATGGGTGCCGAGTCGGGGCCCTGCCACACGTACCGCCGCCATTTGATGCCCGTCAGGTCCGCCTGAGAGAGGGGGGGTGAGAGCAGACGTCAGCCGCTGGTCGTGGTGGAGCTATACCTGGGAAGCGCCTGCCCGGAGACTTTACACCTCTTGCCCACCGCACCGTCCGTCAACGGATGACGGAAGGCATGGCTGACGGATGGGGGAGTAGTCTTTGCAGAGGCATCCGCCAGCCAAGCCCGAGCATACGCCATCTGATTGGATGACGTATCCGTCGCTGCCTGAAAAGTTGAACATTTTTCAACTTCTTGACGGAGCCGACGGATCCAACGGAACGGATGGATCCACAATGCATTGCGGCTCCGCCCCATTCAAAGTCAATGCGATCCGTCAACGGACGGATGCAGTGGGCAAGAGGTGTTTAGTCAACACCTTCCGTCTGTCTGGGTTACATGTTAGAGCAGCTTTGTTTGGTTTGTTTATTCTCCCACTCTAAATTCAAAAAGTAAATTCTGGACACTGCACCTAACAACTCTTACAGACTGGTTACATTGTTGCAGAGCAGTTAACAAGAAAGTCCATTCATTTCCAATGCCAGGAAGTGTAGGGCTTGCAACCTGGCATTGCAGGCGACCGAGGCAGGTTACTCTGCGTAGCCATGCGGTTCAAACCCGTACTGGGATGCACAAAGAAATACGTACGTTGCACAAAGTAATACGTCAACTTTCTAGGCCACCAGTATGTTGAAGGCGTAAAGGTGTTGAAAAGCGTTTAAAACCTTTGGTATAAATCCTGTTTTATGGAGCCCATGGTAGACAGCCCCATCCACGCCCCAACACCCCCTCTCCCCTACACCCATCCACACACACAATCGTGAGTGAATGCCACCCAAGTGGCGGGCTGTGGCGGGGGAAATAACACAAGATAGCTGACCGAAGGGAAATGTTAACCGTTAATCAATACTACTATTGATTACAGATACGGGATGATGGATACTAAATGCCAATTTTGATTGTCATGATCCTTGATGATTTCTGTATCACTACAATATAATACAATGTGAGCTTAGCGCCAAAAACGTTTTTGTTTTTCTGTTGACTCACAAATGCCTCTGCATGTCCAACAGGCCAACACTAAGATGAGCTTAAGACTCAGAGTGTGTGTGAGTGTGTGTGTGTGTGTGTGTGTGTGTGTGTGTGTGTGTGTGTGTGTGTGTGTGTGTGTGTGTGTGTGTCTGTGTGTGTGTGTGTGTGTGTGTATGTGTGCCTGCGTCTGTGCCTGCCTGTGTGGTGTAGCGTGTGCTTAAAAGAGACAGAGCAAAAGCGATGGCAATGGCCCAAAACTGTTTTGAATTGTTATTTTCCCCAACTTTGAATTGGAACGACCGAGCCAACTGCCCTTAGTCAACGCAGAAACCACCCGTTCCCTCTAAATGTAAATGAAAAACGCACTGGGACATTTGTTTGTGTTCATTCTCGGGGGGAGCTTTCCCTATCAAAATGTAGACTCCAGCATGTTGAAAACACGGAGGAAAGGGAGAGAGAGGGAGAGAGAAAACAAATAGAATGGGTGAAAACACTTAGAGCTTGTAAATGTGGCCTAACCACCTTAATCCTCATTAATGGAGAGTGCTGGGGGGTCAGGAAAAGGGTGGCTGAGGGGTGTGTATGTGGGGGAGGCGAGGGGGTGAGAGTACTGCTGGTGGTGTCTCCCTTTATAGACGATGCCTGGCTTTTATTGGCAGAACAAAACACGGTGGTGAGAGCGCTTGGGCGGGCGTGGGGAGGGGGGGGCAAAGAAACGGCATGATAGGCAGTAAATCAGGGGCAGGGTTATTAAGTGTTAAACCAGGAACATTATGTGCCACTGCCGCCTACAACCGCCACCATGTCTACCGTAAACACATAAAACACACACACACACACATACACACACACAATAAAGCGCTGTGTCTTGGAGGGGTCTTCGTCTCCATTTCAGCCTTTCTAATCTGAATCACTCAAGCTGTCCCCGATGCTAGCCAGTGCTCACCGCCAGTGCTCGCTACGGCCACGCTAGCCTTCACATCGCGCGCCGTCGGGGGCTTTCTCTCCGCGCCGCGGGGCCGAGCCGGGCTGAACTGGCAGTCCCGTAAGCCCTCCAATTAGGCTAATCTGTCACACTTTAAAAGGTGGTGTTGATGTCGGGGGTGTTTGTGTTCCTCGGGGTGGGGGCGTCTTATCTGAAATCAAGTGGAGAGGCTCTAATACCCAGCCCGCAACCCCCCCCCCCCCCCGTACCCAACCCTCAAGCGAGAGGTTTCCCGCCGAATGCGGTGGCGGAGGTCTGCGGTGGTCCTGCTGCCGAGCCCGGGGGGATCAGCCCAGAGATTTGTGGTGTGAGCAGCAGCGGGGAGCTGGGGGGGGGGAACAGAGGGGGAGAGGGCGGGTGAGGTGGAGTGGTCCGCTGTGATAGCGGTTGAGAAGAGGGTAGGGTCGGGTGGGGGGGGTGAATTGTCAAAACAGAAGAGCATTAGGTGGCGTCAGGCAGAGCGGAGCCGGATCACAACAACGTGTTATGTCATCCAATAGACAAAAGCTCGGACTGGACACACACACACACACACACACACACACACACACACACACACACACACACACACACACACACACACACACACACACACACACACACACACGTGTAAACGCATGCATACCATTGAGCCAACATCACCGCGACGCAGTGGCGTGAGCGCGCGCCGGTCAGCGGTAGTTCATGTTGAGCTGTTGTGCTTTATATATTTATAGCCTCCTTACACAACGCTGTGCAGGTCAGCATGTTGAAATAAAGCCATGACCAGACTGGAAGGCTCCGGATTCTCTCTGCATGCGCTGCAGGTGTTTTAAAGGGCATAGTGCAAAAACAATTTATTATATTGCTTGTAAATATGTTATTTTTTCCCAAGTATATATATTTCATTAGATTGGATTTATTATGTACATAAACTTATCTAATCTCTTATTTTAATAAGTCTGCTCAGAGAATTCAGAGACACATTTCCGATAAATAACAAGCGCTTGCACCTTGTACCACACGAGCAATAGAAAGCTTAAACGTGCAAACGCAACACAGCGGTAGTCTTGTCATCATTACCATCGTCGTATAATAAAATAAGAGAAGTGAAACAGTTTTAATGACAGTTCACATGATCTACTGTTCAGCCTGTGGTATTCAAACTCCGAGGCTGAAGCAGTCACACACGGTGCATGGCAGTGCATGCCACCTGTGCATAGCAATAGGAGAATATCTGTGCACTGACTGCACACAAGGTGGAAGGTAGGACCGACTGGACTTGTTTCCCAAGCGCCGCACAGTCCATATATTTTCAAGTTCAACAGACCGGTTTTATGTTCTGCGACTCGTAAACATAAAAAATCCCCAGTATGTTTATCGATTTTTAAGGAGACTAAACCTTCGATCTTGCTCTCGTCCTATTTTCTTTTTTATCACCACAATTTCAAAGGGCTTAAAAATCGCCCGGCCTCACACATTCTCTGCCTTTTGTCTCTGAAAATGAGAACCGGGGAAAAACTTCCGACAATAGCCCTCCGCTCTCACTCACCACTGCAATTACCACGCTGCTCACAAAGAGACGGGCATCTGGCCCCCAAACACTGAGCCTATATAGTGGGCTGGCCAAGACACACACGGGACTGGCTCCCGTTCAGACAGCCAAGGATTCTGTGTGGCGCTCGCTCCTCGATAAAGTCAGGCCAGAACGCAGTGTTGTTGTTGCTGCTGCTTCTGCTGCTGCTGCTGTCGTTGTTGTTTCAGGGTAAATCTACTCCTGTGCCCAGTGGGCGCATAGTATTCATGGGGTTTGTACCACGACTAGATGCTGTGGTGTTCTGGGGCGATGTGGCTCAGCGGTGAGGTAAGTGGTACAAATAAGTCTCAAGAACTTGTCGGTGGTGGGGAGGAAATCACCTCGCAGCGTCCCTGAAAGGGTTACCAGTGTATGGATGGTAGATGGGTTGTTGAGGTTCTTTTCGCACCACACTTTTTAAAGTAAGAAAAACGGTGTGTTGAGATTCTGACAAGGGGAGATTCCCATTTATATAAGCTCCATATGAATAGTTTCAACGTGACATTTCTTTGTAGAACAAATTACATTAATTTATATATTCACAATTCTACTTTTTAATCAAACCTTCGTATTTGACGTTTATATTGCCTGCTTCATAAAAAAAAGAAGAAACAAATAGTCACTCAAATGAAGACAATAAGGCAGCTTAACTGCTCCTTCACTGACGTCGTCATCAGCTTATTTCTTGATATCAAAACAAAAGGCTACACAGCTTTCACTTCGAGACAGCATTAATCCCCTCCTGAGAATCAGCCCATCCCAAAGGTTCTCACCGACTCATACCTTGTTGACAGTATAATTTGAACTCTTGTGGCATGATGCACGAACAATAATAACCTGGTGCTGTACAACCTGTGCTGAGAAGTCATCCAACAGTGGCTGCCAACATCTTAAATACACAGTGAACACAATGTACACCAGATAACGTGTAAGGATGCACGCAGCAGGTACCACTGGGGTTTATCGGTCGAGCAGCAAGTCTTAAAACACTGATTAAAATGATCCTGTCACCGTATGCTGGATCGAGAGAGCACTCCGGAGCCCCAACATCCTTCTTTATGTATCCTTTGCATCGATCGATCAGACGGCAACCATTATAGGTTCCCGTTTACTGGATAAAGAAGACTGTTGAATTACCTGTCAGAGAAAACTGTGATCGTTATCAGTTACAGATAACTAAGAAAACACATCTTCCACAGCATTCCTCCTCTTTAGAGTCTTTGTCCAACGGTGGATCTGTTGTTCCGCTCACTTTGACAAATGATTACGATGACACCTCAACATAAAGAAACGCTGAACCCCGCCCCTCCCACCCTCAACCCTTGAGGTTTCTTCTCCTCCGTGACCCTGGTCACCATCCAGGCCTGCCTTATCCCGGGTGATTGTTAAGGCCACGCACCGACGCGGCCTGCCATCGGAAGAACTAATGTCCGTTGTGACAAAGACTTGGAAGCCTCAACCTTGGTGCTGCAGAGGATAAAGGTACATTGCAAAGCACTTACATGAGTCATCGCTGGGAGGTCACCATTCAATCAGAGGTGATCCATTAGTTATTGGTCGACATTAATGGCAGAGTTACACATTACGCCGGCTTCTGCCAGAGCCCCTCGCCCTAAGAGGGGACACATCAGGGACAATATCCAAGTAGCAGATTGCTCTATCAAGGATAAATGGGCCTCGCACAGTTGTTCTGTCCGTCCTTTCAAAATAAATGATTGGCAGCCTTTGTGTGCTCTGGGAGGGAGGTAGAGGGAAGGCGGCAGGGGCAGGGGGAGAGAGAGAGAGAGAGAGAGAGAGAGAGAGAGAGAGAGAGAGAGAGAGAAACAGAGTCATAAACAGAGAGAAAGAGGGAGTCAAAAGTCTTTCTATCCAATGGCTGTGTCTTCCTAATGGGTGCGGATTTTGTCTGCAGATCCCATACTGTGAATGAAGCAGTTCAACATCCTTCACGCATGAACATACGTGCTATAAATAAAACAATTTTTCAGTTTATATATATATATATATATACATATATATATATATACATACATTCCTATATATTTACAGTTGGATGACACACTAGAGTGCCTCTCTAGTGTGTCTAGTGGCAGCACAGCGAGAGGTTGCCATGAGCCGTCAACTGAACTGAATCACATCTCCCATCTTTAGCAGAGCGGGCAAAGGCAAAGCCTCTTTTCTGTTTGAACCAGCCAGGAGCAAAACTGCGTAGGGGAACTTAAGACTCAGGCCATTTTGATTGAGTTGGGATGTTGTCTCAAGGATGAGGGGGGAGGGGGCATATTTGGTCGACTTTAGCAGAGTGATGACACGTTGCCACTTCCAGCTGCTCAACTGTCATCTGGGCACTGTGGTGGTGGAGCATTTTATTTTCAGGGCAACGGACAAACCAAACAGCTGCCTTCCGGTCTGTCTTCAAGTTATGGCACGAGCAACAGGTGGAGCTACTCAAACACTGCCCTACTACACACACACACAAACAACTACAAGCGCACACAAACACACTAAAAGAGTTTGGCCTTTCACTTTGTTTGCATTGTACTGGACATTGTCATGAGCACTGAAAAATCACGTTTAGGTTTCATTTTGCTTTTCAGCCTCATTTAAAGAACTGCTACTTTTAGCTTATTTTGTAAAGTTGATCGTGTTTGAAAAGTATCTAAGCCCAAATATAGTTATAGGCCTATTTATAACCAGGTAAGTAATATAAAGAGGACATGAAGTAGTATCTTAAAACAAGTACACAAGTGTTGTCAAATCAATGAGAATGAGAAAAAGCTAAAGCACCACATCGCTATGTGCATCTGTTCTCGCCATAAAACCACAAAGTGGAGTCTGTTCTGTGAATGAGTCATAACATAACAGTGGTGTTTTGCTTAGTGTCTCTGCGGGCAGGAAAATGTCTGTCAGACAGGCCGTGCAGACCCTGCATGGTGACTACAGAGCCTCGACTCACTTATCCTCCAGGGAAAATGCCTGTAGTTGAGGTCTGATGACAAGCCAATTGATTGGAGTAACAAACACCTAATAGTCACGTTGAATATAGCAGGTCTTTGGTCCAGGAACACTATAGCTCCGTGATACATTTGTATAGACAGGGATAGGGCGGTTTTATTTATTTTTAAAGGAGGCGCTCGCCAGCAGCACAGCCACAACTATTTTGGTAACTTAACCAGCCATAGGTGTCAACATTTGGGGTCAGCTGTAATATTGCTCACATGCATAATCACTGCATTGCAAAGTCAATGCGATACAATTTTGAGAGCAATGCTTAGAGCAATGCTTCCCTGTCCGAAGAAATAAAAACAACAACCACTGCCTTTATAATTAACCACTGTCCCAGAATGCTTGCCAGAGATAGTATAATCGGCCTGTGGCCAGAGCCCAGATCGTATAACTGATGCAACGTGCATAATAAACACGAGATGAAGCCATGTACAAACAACATCTTGGCTTACTGTCCAACACATTGCATTTCCAGTATACCACAAACGGCGTTCGTGATGAGCATGTAACATTGGACTGTTGGCAACACATAGAAACAAGTGTCCTCGTATTGACCGAAGCAAACGCGATTTTGCACGAGAAAACAGGCAAAGTTGCACACTCCGTAGGAGTGCTATTACGCGGTTACACACGGAACGTTTGGCAGAAAAATGCCGACGGTGTGTGCAGTTCTGCAAGATCAAACGTTTAGCAGTCTCCGCTGCAGAATTGTGCACATAAAGTAAAAAAGCAACCAGCAAATGTCAACCGGTGACCACGTCGTTACAAGGACACTGCAAAACGTGTCACCAGCGGCGTTATAATGCATGCATTAAAAGTGTGTTCCAAAGTGCTGCTGAACTCGGCATGGAAACAGTGCTGTCAGCCCGACAGGCCGTAAGCCTGCTGCTGGGAGCTAAGCTACTATCAACTATGCCTGTGTCGCTAGCGTTAGCTTAGCCCTTTTCAGCTAGTTAAAAATGGCTGCTTTCCTTTAGTTTTAAATCTCTTACCAGACAGAATAGATTGGAATGGCAATCCTCCAAGCTGGCCCCGTTCGGTACAAAACAAGAACTCATCCTTTCACTGCTCCGTCGCACATTCCAGCATTGCACTTTTCCCGGGAAATAAAGGACAATCTGCGGTGGTGTTTTCTCTTAGATGTGCTGGCTAATCAACCAGAATTATTTTTTTATAACATTTGGCAGGAGCAGAGTTAATTCAACAACCTTCCGACTGCAGTTGTCAGTTAATTATGAAAAGCTGCAGCTCGAGACTATCCGTTGTCTACGTCGTCATCCCAAAAGCACGGAGGAAAAAATGGAAAGTACAACAAAAATGTTGATAAAACAAAAAGAAAAGGAGAGCAAAGAAGCAACTCTCCCCCTCCCCCTAGCCCTAAAACGGTCTTTGCTTAAAAAAAAAAAAAAAAAAAAAACGTCCCGTCTACTCCTCCATCGCGGAATTCAGCCTAAAAAACGAAATGCATCCTTTAAAAAGCATCCGAAATCCGGCGCGGGCCTAGAATGTTGCTATTATTTTCAACATAATTTCAGCCTCGGTTCCTGTTGGTTTCCATTTGAATTCATGGATTCCTTTCTTTAATGGCGGCCACAGGGACAACTCTGCCTACCAAAGCCTATTGGCTCGTTCGTGGTCATGAGGGGTGTAATAACACGAGAGTGATAGGTATTGCCGCCAGGCGAGCGCAAGTGGCGCTACTGAGCAACAGATTTTGTTACTAATGATCAAACCTATAAACTCGGTCACTTACACAGTGCACCACCTAGTGCATATGGTGGTGCACTTACAAAATAAACCTGACCAAGTATCATCTATTCATCGGATTCGAGGGTATAGGGGAGTCTTGACAATTAGACGCTCCATCTGTAAAGTAAACGTTGCCTTATTATTTAACCTTTTAGTGTCGACGGAGATCTAAGCACTTGATCTGGTGGTTGCATTATAACCCTTTATGTCAACCAGCATTGATTTAACGATTATTTTCTATTGAACTTGAAAAGTGCACAAAATGAATATGCAAATTATACTTGTCATGTAATAGCAACATTTTGCTAATGTTATAATACTATTACTATTATGATTATTAATGATCATAATAATTATGATAATACTTATAAATATTTTTTTTATTATTGGATTTCCATGACCACAAGCTCAATGTCATGCAGTAGCTGACCATCTATTTTTTTTTTCCATAATTGTTTTCTTCCCAAAGTCTTAAATCCTTCTTTATGCCTGTGTCTGGAATTAATTATGGAATAAAGGGGGTGTTAACATTCTTGTTACTATTAATGACTTTCTAGGAATTTATTTTTAATTACAAGATAATGTAGGCTTAAAATGAACATAATCAGTCATGGTAGTCTGTTTTTAAATCATTTATTCACTGCTAACTCATGGCCTTGCCAGACATATTCTTTCAGAATAATCGTGCACTTCTGTAATTATGAATGATGGACTTAATACTGTCTCGTCTTTATTTGGTAGCTTATCCAGTCTGTCTATTTTGATAATATTGCTGTGAAGGCAGGATTAGATTTCCACACAGCTAGCTGGCATTCCTCAATATGAAAAATATTTAGACAGCCTCTTTCCTCATGTGAAATACAAACAGTGACAACCATTCACACACACAACAAGCACATGAATTAAGCGTGTGACCGTATGAAATATGACAACACTCTTATTTGATGATACAAAAAAAAAGAAAAGGGTCCCTTTTGCCACAGACTACCCTACAGTCCTTATGAATGAAGTGATGATTGACATTGATTTGCCGTATCATGTGCCATCTCTCAGGACCCCAGAGATCTGAAACCAAGATCGGAACCTCAACACAGAAACCCCACAGTAACAGTCAGTAAATAATCTGGATTCAGCTCTTGATCACCGGTCCCAAAACAGTTGAATCGTGATAAGATCTGCCCTGTAAGAAGACAATTGAAAAGTAAGCAAGAATTAATGTAACATGCAGCCATAATGGGTGAGGGAAGACGATCGCTATCACAATCGGTGATAATTACCCCCCCCCCCCCCCCCGTCCCGTCTCGCTCCCCGTCCCCTCACTTATCGGTTGCTGCCTCTTATCAAAGTACCGCAGAGACACGTTGTCATGCACTCTCTTTTCAAAACAAGCAAAAAACAAGAGCCATGAAGGGGGGGGGGGGGCTGCTCTGCTTCGGCGTGGCATCTGATCCGACACGCACGGTGGTCCCTGACATTGTGTGCGTGTGTCAGAGAGAGAGGGCCCCAGCATGTCGCACATGGTTGCACAATTAAATCCCGTCGGGAGAGCGAATGGTAAATTGGGGCGGAGATCGTATAAGAAGAAGAATACACTTTATTAATTAAATGATGGCGGGCTGGGTAGAGGACATGGAGGAGGCAGCTCATAGTAATGTGGATCAGGATGAAAACAAAAATAAGACTGTAAGCTTTTGATCTCGTCAAGGTGGTAGTAGAAATAAATGTGTGTGTGTGTGTGTGCGTGTGTGTGTTTGCATGTGCATACTGCGCATCGGTGCATGCACGTGTATATACTTGTGCACACGTCCGTTCTGTGCCTGACAGCGTACATGTGCATATGTGCGTACTGCGAATCTCAGCTTGCATGTGTGTGTGTGTACCCATTAGCTTGAGTGTACTGCGCATGTGAGCATGGGTGCGTACACATACGCACGTGCATCATACGGCCATAGGAGACCGAGGAGCTGGGGGATGGAGGGCTGCCTGTTCCGGAGGCAGATCGTTTGACATACTCGAAAAAAGCCTTCTGCGGATCAATACGGTCCACCTCCACACTCTAGAGGAGAGAGGGCCTCTCTCTCTGGGCTCCAGGCGGTCCCCACCAGCCACCAGCCAGTCGGAGCCACAGAGCGGCACGCGGGTCAGCATAACAGTCCCGGTCAGGAGCCCGTGACGGTGCAACTCTGTTCTAGGAGGTATTAGTCGGTTTCCACCTCTGCAGCAGAGGGAGGGTTGGGGGTTGGAGGGGGTCAACAGGCTGGTTCATGTTCGAATTAAGTCCTAGTCACTAGTCCTTTGCAGCCATGAAACACACGGTGGTGACATGTATGTTTTTTTCGGTTGTCATCCCAGATCTCTATTCATCTCTCTCTCTCTCTCTCTCTCTCTCTCTCTCTCTCTCTCTTGCTCTTATACGTCTTGTGCTCTTTCCCTCTCACTTACTTACTCGTTTTCTCACATACACAAAATGAGAGGGAAAGAGAGAGAGAGAGAGAGAGAAAGCGAGAGAGAGAGAGCGAGGGAGAGAGAGAGAGTGCAACTTATAATGATGGATGTAGGTGAACAAGCGTTCGGTTTGACCATTTATCCACATAATAGTACACACACAGACGCACACACACACACACACACACACACACACACGCGCACACACACACACACACACACACACACACACAAGTGTGTCCTTTACAGCAGAATAAAGAAAAGCTTGGAAATGTCACAAGGTCGAGTTTTGAGTCATAAATACCCCTTTCACAATCCAAATACTAATGTGTGCTTTCCTGCAGGTGCGTTTTGCTGCCGTCAGCTTTGGGCTGCCTGTTTGTACACAATCACCTCCCCCGGGCGAGGGCATGCAATTTAAGCGATCTCTGCGTGATTTCATATGAGTGGGATCCTCTTTGCCTCTCGACGGAAGTCAGAGCTTAAAGGGAGGAAAACAAGCAGATTGAGAACATTGAGCCTTGATATGAGATGTTCTCCCTGGATGGAAAAATGGCTGAATTGCACCCTTATACAAGCAAACAGAACAAACCCCAAGTTGTAATATTCTCACCTACTCTAGTAAAGGCTAGAGTGATTTAAAGTTGATTTAATTTTTTCCATGTTCCACATTCAATTAGGACCCTTAATGGGAATGATCGCTCACACTGATTACATTTCTACAAAATAAAGCAAACTGACCTGCGCTCAGATCCACAGAGGTGTGGAAACAGAAGCAGCATCAAACCATGCGCAGCAGTAGTGGGCCAGAAGGGAAGAGAGTCAAGTGTTAATTGAATGAATCAAAATACAAAGAAGAAAATACATGTTCTGTATTTGATCTGCACTTTAAGCAAACAACCATGAACTGCATTGTGCACTGAATGTATGAGTGTGATAATGCGCTCAGCACTTTGACAGGAGAGTGGTCGATACTTACGGTAAATTACCTTTATTGAACATTGCTCAACGAATGTAATAATAAGGTTAAAGATTCTTTGTTTTAGGCACAGGCCTTAAATGAGGTAGAGCTAGGCATCTCGCCCACGGATTCCAATGAAGACTGTAGACATTTGGGTTCAAACCCGCAGCCCGTCAGCCGGGAATCAAACCCCCTGCACCACTATACTATCAGAGATGATTGTTCATTAGTGATGTAAGCAAGCATATACGTACGAGAAATCCCTTTGCGACGTGTTCCCTCAAGGTGCTCCAGTCCTCACAATGTCAATGTCATTGGATCAGTGAATTTTTTTTCTTCATTTAATTGAATCTCAGCCTTAAGCCTCAATAAAGAAACAGCCTCACTGCAAGTCCTAATTATGGCCCAAGACAAGAAGCTGTGTCAGCATCGTGCCCCCCCACCTCCACATCCTCAGACCACCCTGTGCTTAACTAGCCAACCTGTGTAGTGGCAGAGCCAGCAGGCGGCCACTCTGGGACTCCTTAACGCTATGTCAGACAGGGTCATGCAGAGGCACTTCAGCTGCTCTTTTACCCACTCACTTTTGTTAGTTAAACGCTGGTTTAGTGCCCGGCCACTCCTTGAGCTACTGCTCCTCTGAGCATATACAAGGCAGTTTATTACCTGTTTATTATTATTATTATTATGATCATGATTATTATGATTATTATCATCTTGAGTACAGGACAGTGATAGAGATAGATGGCAGTCGATGGAGGGGTCTGTATGTTTGCGTGTGGGTGTGTGTGTGTGTGTGTGTGTGTGTGTGTGTGTGTGTGGGGGGGGGGGGGGGGGGGGGGGGGGGGTCTATTGAGCGCGTGCCGGAACATTCCAGAAGCACGAATAAAGCCGTGGCAGCGCTTCTCCTTTGTTGCCGTGACGACTAGACAGGAGCTCTCCTCGCAGGTCTGCCGCCCGCGAAAACATGACGACACCACCTTCCCCCCCCCCGCAAAAATCTTCTCACACAATTTCTCCCTTAGAGGCATTCGTAGTCTCCCTCTCTCGTCCTCTCTTTTTCTGCCTCTCCCTCCTTCCAACTTCCCACTTCCCTCTCTGCCCCTCCATCCCCCTCTCTATCCCTCACTCTCTCTCTCTCTCTCTCTCTCTCTCTCTCCCAAGTTTCTCTGCAGCCCCCCTCCCCCCCACCCCCTTTTTCTCCCTTTCATGCATTTCTGCACACACACGTTGCAAGCAGATGGAGGGAAAAAAGGTGTCTGTATCCAAGACTCTTCCCTCCCCCGCCTCCTCCCTCCCTCCCTCCCTCCCTCTCTCCCTCCCTCTCTCCCTCCCCCTCCTCCCCCTCCTCCCGGCTCCTTAGGCAGCCACCGAGCCTCCGGGAACAGACGTGGAAATAATAAATTCAGCATGCATTGAAGGCTAATAAAAAAAAAAAGATTCTCCACCCTTTTCCTGTATTGGGTAAAGAATGCAGGGCTGGGTAGAGAGCATGCACACACACAAACAAACACGCACGCACACACTCACACATACACACGCACACACATACACACACAAACAGAGACATGTACAGAGAGACAGACAACAGACAGAGCGAGATAATTGGATACCTTGCCTTCCATTTCTTCTGCTCTTATTTCATCCATTATGTACGTTACCCTGCCACTATACTGCGGATGTGGCTGTGTTGTTGTGTTCAACCTTTAATGCCTTAATGCATGTTTTGACATAGATGACCCTTGCCTTGTTGGCAGATGGCTTGCATTTCTCTGTACAGAGTGACCTTGTCCTAAGGCCCATTTGGCAATAAAAAAATACATTCTTCCGCTCTTTTTGAATGAAGTGATTGTTGGAGTGACAGCCATTGGAATCGGTATCCACAACCCTCCCCCCCCCCATCCCCTGCTATGAGGGGGTGAGGAGGGTGACTGAGTGCTACATGCCATGCATTCCTCCATGGCACAGTGCTCTGTCATCCCCTTCTCGCAGTGACACTGGCTACAAGCGCCCACATACACACCCACCCTTTAGGAACCTTGCACAACGCAGGTACACTGCGGACGTTGGGGGTTCGAACCCAGAATCCTTCATCGGCCTGTTTGTTTCGTCACATTTAATATGTATGTTATGCGATGGAAAGCGCTTTACAGTTCTTATCGGTGTCGGGTGGTTACCGTTCACATGGAAAAGTTAAATAATTAAGGATTCACGACAGGGAAGAGTGCAGCAGCTTAATGGAAGAGGAGGCAGATAGAGAGAGAGAGAGAGAGCCAGAGAGAGACACACAGACACCGACCCAGAGAGAGTGAGAGAGAGATCCCCTGCGTCTGCTGTGTGCTTTGTGATGTTAGCGCAGTAGTATCCAGAATCCTTACCCTTGGATTAGGGCGAAAAGGAAACACAATTCAGGTTCAGCTCACACTGCAGTTTCTGCTCCCCACGCTCATCCTTCTGGCTGCCGCAATTAGATCAGAAACACAGGGGGGAGCGTGAGAGAGGGAGAGAGAGAAAAGAGAAAGAGAGAGATAGATAGAGAGGGAAGACAACAGCAGTGGTGGAGTGGAGGGGTTTGGGGTATGGAGGTGGGGCATGGGGTTAATCTCAAGGGCAAGCGGAGCAGCGATAGAGTGTGGGCTGTGGAGAGACAGCCAGGCGTCTGATCAGAGCTGCATGGTGTTTTAAACAGTATACATTTGTGTGTGTGCGTGCGTGCGTGTGTGTGTGTTTGGTGTGTTTGTGTGCGCATGCATGTGCCTGTGTGTCCAGAACCCAATCATGTCTTCCTTACAACCTAATACAACTATATATCCACCATCCCCAGCTGCCATCTCTCCTCACACAGTAAGACCCCCCTCTTTCACTCCAAATGGGAATAACAGTTTTATTAATGACAACACAATACTAATGAAAACACTCTTGGTAAGAAACGTATGAATTAAAGAACAGGCCACAAACATCTTTTAAATACAACAAAAAGGGTAAGGACGGACCCCTAATTTAAGTCAAAAGACTCTTATTTCCCTCAATTCCTTTCAAGTTAACTGTTTGCATACCACTTCGTGTCATCAATGGATCAGTCACTAGACGGCTGTAAAAATGGTCCCATAAAACATACACTTACGAGCATCATTTCACCAGGGAAATGTTCTGAATGTTCTGTTGCTCTGATAGGATTACTGGCTTCCAAAAACGTCTTAATGTAGCGCAGGTCATGTGAGGAGGATATTAGCCTATCACAAGTAATTAAGGCTGTAAAAGCCTATCAAATGTCATTAAGGCTGAATTGATTTGACGGTTGATGGATCAATGGCATAATTTACAGAATAAAGTAGTCTGTTTTATTCCTTCGTATTCTGTGAATGGCGATCCAGACAGATCTTCATTTCTTTAGGTTGTGGAAAGTCTCTCTCTTGCTCTCTCTCCCTCCCTCTCTCCCTCCCCCAGGCACCCTCGATTTATTCAGTCTTTTTCTTTTCTGCTGCCTTCATCCAAGGCCAAACCTTATGAATCCATATGCTTGTAGTCTCCAAACACACACACACACACACACACATACACACACACACACACACACACACAAACACACACACACAGACACACACACACACACACACACATCAATCTATTTCCTCATGCAACCCAATGGGGGGGATGCGTAGAGAGACAAGTAATAAGAAAAAAAAACAAGGATACACCCCATCACAAATGTCAATATCTAACAGGCCGGCGATCAATATTTATGAGTGGGGTTTATTGGAACCAATTAGGTGCTGGTCAATAAGATTACCAGCTACAATGTCCAATGACCAAAACCACAGAGCGGCTGTTTTGGTCATTTTCTTTCTTCCCGTCCAGAAAAACACGCAGTTGGCAGAAATGTGTGTGTGTGTGTGTGTGTGTGAGTGTGTGTGTATGTGTGTGCGTGTGTGTTTCACATTATCCTCAAACCGTATGGAATTAAAATTGCATTAGTCCCAGTGGTCTGATGAATATCACCCTAAATGTTATATTTCCCTAAATGAGACCAATATTATTGTTGTGCAAGTCATTACTTGCTCGGTGCAAGGAAAGCAAGTAGTAAGTGTTTTGTGTGTGTGTGTGTGTGTGTGTGTGTGTGTGTGTGTGTGTGTGTGTGTGTGTGTGTGTCTGCATTGCTCCTCGCCAATATTGGTGAGTAAATATATTTGCCGGTCATTTTCCCATCTCACATCGCTGGGTTCTATAAATACTATCCTATAAGCTCCTAGGGCATTTTCTTGATTTCTTTTGCGTATTTTTTTCTCATGCATTATGCATGGTTCTGCATCTGCATGCATTTTATTTATGGCATGGAGTGTTTGAATCGGAGCTGCAATATGGCCGTTAAGTTATGATGCGTAATGTCTACTGTGATCAGCCGCCACCAGCCTCCTTCTCCAAAAAAGACATTAACTGTCTCACTAATGGCTCGGTACGAAGGTTGGATCACGTTGTCTCAAACCAAAAGGAAAATTAGAAAATTGGAGTGAAATTCACTCAATTTGTTAAAAACGTTTGATAATTTACCGGAAAAAATACACCAAATGAGTTCCAATGATTTTAAAGACAGCTGGTTGGATTTCCAAAAATAAAACAAAGTCACATAGTAATCTACCTATATTATTTAGTGGTCGTATATTCTTGAAATTACTCCACTGGAGCACGACTGATTTGCATGTTAGTAGATCTCACCTGCCTCTACATGTTTGAGTGCTTTTATGATCCCCTTATGAATTGTGTGTGCGGGAGCATAGCCCTGGTTATTTTATTTTCATACCGGTGCTCGTGAATGGGTTCTGTTTATTCTTCATATAAAACATCTAACCGATTTTTTATATGTTTTTGCATACTGGTATTTATCCACATACTTTATGCGGGATAGAGGCAATATTTATTTTATGGAGTCACTGTTAAACTAACTCCGTTGTTTTTTTTATCATAAGCTCTGTATCGTAAGCAAAGGCATCTGTGGTTTGGTTTCAAGCGGATATTAAAATGTTTTCCTGATGTCATACAGACCTATACTCGCGCGTACTCACACACACACGCACAAAAGTGAACTTGGGCGTGTGTGTGTGTGTGTACTCATCCCACACAGCACACGCACCCACTCCATTCAACGTTGACTGTGCCCTTTTCTGTCTGATTCACAACCACGGGGCTCCTGATGAGTCAGACTTTGCCCCTGGAAGAATATGACGGGGGAGGGAGGGAGAGCGGAAGGGAGGGTGGGTGGAAAGGGAGGGTCCTCTGTCACTCTGTGGCCTTTTAACACTGCCGTCATCACAGCCCCATCTCTGCATCTTGTCTGCATAATTACACCTGGAAGGACCTTCCTCATCCTGAATAATGAAGGCGAGTCGAGGCCCCCTGGGTAATCTACCTCCCCCGGGGGCATCAATAACATTATTTCCGCCGACGAATGCGCGTTTTTTTTTTCATGACGCACACACTCTTCTTGCCACAGATAGAGAATGCTGTACTGCACCTTAAACCCTCGTCGACCCAGGGGTCTCAAGGTGGAGCGCATAGAAACCCGAGCAAAAGATAACAAAACAAATGATTGTTGGTTTCTCTCAGTGTTTACACACAGCGGGTGTAGCTTTGCGTTGCTAGGGTGTGCAAAGCTAGCGGGGATCCGCCATAGCAGGGGCCTCACGCTGGGAGTCAATAGACTCAGAGTATTAAAATAACAGTTACACTTTCGACGGGGGGAAGACGGTGTTCTTCCGCCCTCTTAATATACATGTTTGCCAGGATCGTGGCTCTATCCCTCTTGTCCTCCGCGTCTTGACGATGTTAGAGGAGGAAAGCCAGTGGAGGCCTCACCCTCCCCGCCTGCCAGCTCTCCAGCCAGGACAAGGGACAGAGATATCAGTGGTGGGGGCTTTCGGTTGAAGTCCCGCTCCCCACCTCCTTAAAGACTATAACAGAGGTTTCTTTACTTCGAAGAGCATAAGGCCGACGGGGGGATCACCAAGTTCAAACATTTGAACAAATGGAGTTAGCCGCAGCAAAGCACATCCACCGCAGGTGACGCAGGCTCCTCCCACACGCCACCAACCACCTACCCCAACATCCACCCCCAGGGATCATTAGAGGAATTACCCTTCTTATGTCTGGCATGGGGATCTTTTGTGTGGGCTTTAATTAAGGCCGGAGCAGAAGTGGATGTTTTCAGTTTTCTACAGGGACGCTTTTGCATTTTCAGACTTCTGCTCCCTTAAAGTGCTGCTTGGCAATTGTGTGTTTGTGTTTGCAGGTCGTGTGTGTGTGTGTGTGTGTGTGTGTGTGTAGGGCTTCGTGTCGTTATAGGCTGTAGACTTAATTTTCCCTGAGTCTGTGGAGATAAATTAAGCACCGTTTCATGTCTGCTCTTTTGGCACATATTATATTTTTCCAGCCATCCTCAGATGTGCGTCTTAATGAGTCCTCCATGCTTCCTCCATTTTCCCCACTAGGCCACTTAGGAACTTTCCATATGCTGTAGCGATCCTCCCCGAACCCCACTCAGTGCCTGATGGTCCTCTGTGTCGTTAGTGAAATGTTTGTCACCTGTGTTGATTAGCGATTCTGTTCAGCT
The DNA here is from genome assembly GCF_949987615.1 of Pollachius pollachius. Taxonomy (NCBI): domain Eukaryota; kingdom Metazoa; phylum Chordata; class Actinopteri; order Gadiformes; family Gadidae; genus Pollachius; species Pollachius pollachius. Next base: position 8,974,495 of record NC_136939.1, on the reverse strand, counting down.
GTGTTCCATGCGTTTAAGAAAGTTACTGCCCCAGTTTTTCGGTTCCTTGTTGGTTGAATGTTTGTTTATGTCTGCCTCCCCCCCCCCCCCCGCCCTTCAGTTTCCTTTGGCAGTATGATCCCTTCTTTGGGTTCACCTCCTATCTTTAAACATAAAGTCAAAGTCGTTCAGCAGACGCTTTCATCCAAGTACACTCAAGGCAGAGACCAATGAAAGCCAAAATTGGAATAGCAACAAAAGAAGTTAACCAGCTGCTCTGACAGCAGCCATTCAAAATCAAATAAACCTTTAGTGTATATATATATGTTTGATATTTCTAAGTGCTTTATAAATTCCCCCAGGATATGATAGCTCAACAAGGTGTGTTCTCGACAGCGAGGGATATACAACACTGAATCAGCGCACGTGGTTCTGGTTGGGTTAACGTTCACGGCTCTATTTGGTCCATCGGCCGGTGACACAAAATGTCCACCTCTCAGGCCACTTTGATAAGAGCACCCCCCCGGCACTGGACCATGTTCAGTGTCTCTCACATCAAGGTTATGCTGCTGGGGCAGTTTTTTCCTTTTTGTGCTGATCTCCGTGAATGAAGCTCGTAAAAACCATATAACGTGATTTAATATCAGCTTTGACAGTCTGCATATTTGCACATTTTATCCGTCTTTTCGTGATGTTAAATTCCAACGCCGGGGAAAACACCAAAAGAAAACACCCAGCCACGCAGTGCTCTGCGCGCTCTGCCCATGCAATGCTAGTTTGTCCTTCTGCCAACAGCTCAATACACCCTGAAAGCATCAAACAGATGTGAAAATTTTCTAAATAACTAAATTGCTGAGCAATTACGGGAGACAATTGTGCATGTAACTTTGTGTGAATACTATACAGACGGATCAGGTGTGTGTGTGTGTGTGTGTGTGTGTGTGTGTGTGTGTCTGTGTGTGTGTATTTCACACATAACACAAAGAAAGTGCAATTGGAGTGTGTGAAATGGTATAAAAGCCACTTGAAGTTCTGTAGTCATAAGCTCTCCGCTATGAGCCCTCTGCATTCAGGAGAACACGACAAGTTAAAGCAGAGGTTGTCAGCACGCGCCATCGACACTTGGCTCCACAATGGCTCCTTCGACTACGTGTCAAGTCAATACAATGCAGCTGTTCAGATGCCCCGCTTACAATACTATAATCAAGCCGAGATATTAACGAGTATTATCCCTGTAATCTGCACCGCAATCAGAGTATATTTTACCAAGACATTTAACAGCATTATTGAGTGCTTGTAGAAGTAACAGCCTGTCAAGAACTTACATTAACTATGTTTCTGAATATTTAACAGCTTCTCGTATGGTAAAAGTATACCCTTTACCCTCTCGCTTAACTGCTACATCTTCTGCTCTTGTGTGTCTCCGTCCCTCATTTCCCTTTACGTTTTTCTCCCCCCGTCCCTCCCCTAGCTCAGGGGGAGACGACCGATGGCATGTCAGGGGATGGGTTTGGAAGAATCCCGAGCTGAGGAATACATATTTAATGATGAATCTACAGATCGGCCTCCAATGTGCTACCAGCACAGTCTCTCTCTCTCTCTCTCTGTCTCTCTCTGTCTCTCTCTCTCTCTCTCTCTCTCTCTCTCTCTCTCGCTCTCTCCAGTAATCTCTTCCATCCTCCCACCACCACTCCCTATATTAAGCCAAGTCTAGGTCCCGTCCCATTTTCCAAACTGCGTGGAAAAGAACAGCACTCAAGTGTGTGCTCGTGTTTGAGTTTTATTTTTGAGTCCAGAATACAGGTTGATAGAGCTTTTTATACAGTTTCAGATCCTCCCCACATTGCAGATGTCAATAATCAAATCAGGTAATGTTTACTCAAGACACATAGTCGCCTGTGTTCTCATCGAACAGAAGAGTGCACAAGAGGATGTCCTATCCCTTGTGACTGTTTTACCCAAGTACGAAGGCTAACATCACGATTGATTCTGAGGAAGGCAGGCCGGTTACCCATAGGAAAAGGGTTAACATTAAGATGCCACTGAGGAATGTGGGACAGCTGACCAGAGCACAAAGGTTAACATTTTGATTGACTGAGGAAGGTAGGACAGCTGACCAGAGCACAAGGGTTATCATTTTGACGACATCTATCACTCCAGTGGTGAGGTGGCTAGACAAAGCACAAAGGTCAATACATAGATGGCACTGAGGGAAGGCAGGGTGGCAAGACAATACACGGAATGGCAAACAAAGCCTATATGACAAAAAGGTAGCAACATATGAATTTTTTCCATCACATTTGTTTTAATGTATTTGCAGTTCAACTCGTCCGCACACACACGCACGCACGCACGCACGCACGCACGCACGCACGCACGCACGCACGCATGCACACACACACGCACACACACACACACACGTTTCACGCAAGACTAGTTCCAGTGCACATTAAAAAGTGCATGTCTCTTTCAGTTACACAGGGGAGTAAGAGGGCATAGTGAACTCGGAGGCGACGTTGAGCTTCTCGTTCAGTGGAAGGAGAAATGATAAAGAGTGAAACACGCAGTGCTCTTTGTAGGAGCTCCTCGAACCTAGCAAAGCAGAAAAATTGGCTCTCTATTCCCCCCCCTCTCCTCTCCTCTCTTCCCCTGTTCTCTCCCCACCTCTATGCTCACCTCCCCTCCCCTTTCCTTTTCTCTCCCTTTCTCTGCTCACCTCACCTCCCCTCTCCTCTACTCCCCTCCCCTCTCCTCTACTCCCCTCCCCTCCCCACCCCTATACTTCACCTCATCCCATCCCTCCTCTGCTTTTCTCTCCCTTCCTCTCCTCTCACCTCCCCTCCCCTCTATTTACCTCATCCCACCCATCCTCTCTGCTCCATTTCTCTCTCCTCCTTTCCTCTGTCTTCACCTCTCCTCTGCTCTTCACTCCCCTCCCCTCTCCTATCTCCTTCTCTCCTCACTCTCCAATACAATGGCCAACCAGGAGTGGCCCCTGTGTTACCTTGAGCTGGGCTCCCTTGTAGCAGGGAAACCCCTTACCAGTACATCTTAATGACAGCTGACAAACGATCCTCAAGTCGGACCCAGTTATTCCCTGTATATAAATCAAGGCAAACTGCAGACAGGGTTGTATGCAAGAAGATTGGTTTACTCACTGCCCCAGAACAAACCCAAATGACACCAATAAAGCAGCCAATCTGCACCGAGAAAGGAAGGAACCGAGTATTGGAGAATGGGGGGGGGGGGGGCTAAGTCAGAGTACTCACTCATCAAGACACTTCTCAAAACAACGCACTTTAAAAAGGGTATGACCATTCGTTCTGGAATGATTCAGGTAAAAACGTTTGGGGGAAATGCTTGTCAATATAAATAACTTCAACTTCAACAGTCTGGCGGATCGAACCATCGTCAGATTCGCTACCGGCCTCACCAAAGCATCCGTTACCAATATCATTAGAAGGAATGTGCGTCAGTAAGTACAGAGTTTGTGGACAACATAACTTCAGGAAATATCTTGACGAAGAAAATGAAGTAGGATGAAGTTCCTCTGCTGCCGTTGTTTATGTCTGTGGCGGATGTACGCACGCTAAATGCTATTTGGCAGAATCGGGTGATTTTGCTCAATTACATTGGAAACGGATGTTGAAGTGAAGCCAGAACAGACATGATGGTTTCATCACAGGCCGCTGCTGTCCTACATATACAAGTAACATTACCACAGAAATATCAAAAGGTATGAAAAAACAATGAATGACTTTTTGAAGGAAGAACACTTTCTCTCCTTCTCTGTTTGCCAGCCATTGCAGGGGAACATCTGGTGCGCACATCTGAGTAATACGCCAAGGAGCGAGAAAAGCTCCTTTGATATAAGGGCTTTTAGTTGGCCATCTATTCTCTCTGCTTCTCCTCCTCTGCCGTCCACCAGAACACTGAGCTCCGATGGGCCAGACGGATGCTTTGCACTGGATTTTTCCATTGCCAGTATGCTTGGCACACAAATAATTACCTGTCTCTATGATCAATTACCTGATTACTCACCAGAGACACACGCGCACATGCGCACACGCACGCACGCACACACACACACACGCACACACATGCACATATATACAGACATGCACCTCAGATGTCTGTGGAACACTAGCTCACAGGGTTCAAAATGTGTGTGTGTGTGTGTGTGTGTAGGAATTCCGTGTTCTGTTCTCTCACACATAGTCGCATGGACCCACTATGAACTCTGAATGTAATTTACACACACACGCACACACACACACACACACACAGACACACGTGCATACATGCACAGCCATGGATATATAAAGAAATGTGTGCAAACACACATGCACATACAAGAGATGCCCTTTTTATTTTCTTTGAGGCAGCTAAGGAGAAGATTGCGCGAAGTGCTAATGAAAACACAGGGAAATCATCAGGCACAAACAATACACAGAGGAAAGAATTATCCTCCAATGAGGCTCCAAATGAGAGTGTGTGTCCGCTTATTGACAACATGTCCCAGATGGAATATGCTGCCTGACCTCTAATCCAGCCTCATCCAGCCTCCCGCCTTACTTACAGCTTCATCATTCACTCACAAACACACGCACACACACATACACGCACTCACACACACACACAAACACACACACACACACACACACACACACATACACGCACTCACACACACACACACACACACACACACACACAAACGCACACACATACACACACACACACACACAAGTAATCCCGCTCATGCGGCACACGGTACAATGGCGGTGGAGCAATGTGTAAAGAGGCTTTCCATTAAACCACTAAGGGGGAGGATTGGCTGATGCTCTGCATATATTTGCCGTCTGTTCAGCGCGCAACATGCCACACACAATCTGTTTGTCTTAATCACCGGACGTGCCGTACTAGCCGGTCCACTCACGACTCCACCAAACAGATTGCTTCATGCGTTTGTGTTTGTTTGACGGTTTTTTTTATTGAGTCATTTGTTTACAGGAAAACCATCCAACGTTAGCCTTGCAAGACCATCGCCATCTCGTGACTTCACATTATGTTCCTATACGAAGATCAGTCCGGCCTCGATCCCCTTGAAAGCCTTTTTCCATACATTGAAAAGCGTGAGGACCAACCATCTCTCGGGGGGGGGGGGGGGGGGGGGGGGGAATAACAAAAACAAAAATGGCAGCGCACAAAGAAAGTGTAGGAATCAAAGAGCGATGTACATCGTATGGCCATATTTGGAAATGCATTGCTGCCCAGCCAAGGACAGACTGATATTCGTCACTTAACGCAAACATGAATTCCAGAATGCTCTCACAAAGCTACCACTATGTACCCATGAGCAAAGAACACTACGCATATGCCTCCACTCACGTCAGGTCTCTTTTTAAATGGCTGTGCTTCTGAGTTTTGTCCCAGCGTAGGATTGGCAGCCCCGGAGGTGGCACAGGTCCTGGACCGCTGGCTCACCATGCTGAATCACAATCCCTCATCGTCGTCATGACGATCACGACGGCTGAGTCACAGGTGAGGCGGCTGGGATCCCCCGTCGCCACAGGTACTGATTCATTTCAAATGTGTCAAAAAAAACAAATTCCTCATCCTTCCTTGTTGCTATACTTTGGGTAAATGTAGCATAAAGATCACACCCACGCACGCACACACACAAACACAAAGCTCTATGTGTGGGTCCCTCAAAAGCCAGGAACATTTAAGTCATAGCAGGAGAGAGCTTGGGATAGATAAAAAGTGAGATTAAAAAAGCGATAGAGAGACTGAAAAAGGGAGATCCTTGCGGTGTGATAGGTAGCAGCATTCCAAGTGACTAAAACAAATAATAAAAATAAATAGAGAGTGAAAATAACCAGAGCCGTCTCTCCCAGCGCCCCTCATTATCATAATATGATCTCCACGACTGATCCTTTATATTACTTATTCTCTTAGCTTTTATCCACACAGAATACAACGCTAGTAACCTTTCTCCCTGCGCCTGGTCTAAGTCCCCAGCCAGGCCCTGCTGGCAGAGACGGCCCTAAGACAGTCTCAGGGTCATGACCTGCACGATTCATCGCAGACAAGCGGCAACATTTCCGCGGTAACGTTGAGTGCGTTCAATGGACATGAAGGCACGACGCACGTCGGCAAATGACAAGCAGAGCTCAACGTCTTGCCAATAACACAAACACACAAGCGCACAACAAACAACAAACAGATCTCTCACAGTGACTTCTGACGTGTGCGCCCTGAGATTTCAAGGGGCCTAGTTTTATCTCATCACAGGCTCCGCGTCAGTTCACGTTGACGCCAGTCCTGGTTCCCCAGAGGGTAGTCGCACGCACGCCCGCCGTCGGAAGTGTACGAAGTAGGAGGAGGCTAGGGTGTTAGGGTCGTGGTTAAAAGATGTCTCGTTATTATTATTATCATCAGCACCATCTTCTCCTAGCTCCCGACCTCCTCCTCGCCGGCGAGAGAGAGACACCGATCTCCAGACAGCACCAGGAATTACGGTCCTGATGCGTTTGATCACAGAGTTCAGACGCACTCTGGAGACGGCGAGAGACAGCGATGTGTGGGCCCATAAGGCACGTTTCAAACGCTAGCTTTGTAATGCTTATTTTTGTCAAGGGAAGGTAAATTCTCACTCAATTGAACTGCACTCACACACGCGCGCATGCACGCACACATACACACACACACACGGAACAAAACATGCAAATCTACCACGACAAGGTGCCCGGGTGTGATAAATAAACCTGGAAGAAATATTAGTAAAATTCAAACGTGTTGCTTAATTATTCAGCCCACAGTTGGGGGGAGGTGACAGGTGGGTTGGGTATAGGGGGCTGGGTAAGAGAGGCAGGGGGGGGGGGGGGGGAGCCCACAAGACACGAAGAGAAGACACGGAGAGACAGAAAGCAACTTCTCCTCCTCCTCCTCCTCCTCCTCCTCCTCCTCCTCCTGCGCATCCCTCCCCTCACGCTCTGCAGGCAGGGAGGTGCATGGTGATGTCATTAACAGAGAAGGAATTCACATGGTGTAGTGGAGAGAGCCTTCAGAACACACTCTCGATAAGGGTACATTAATTAACCATTAATTAACATTAGTTAATGCAGTAACATGCATTATTATATAGCTTCTATTAAATTATGTAAAAATGAATACCGTAGTTGACATAAACACTGTTGCCTTTGTCAACACGAATACCATTGGTAAACTTGAACACCATTAGTAAATGATTACTAGACCAATAATTTGCTGTCAATCTCGGAAACCATCTGCTATCGTCTGATGACGTTTACTTCTGTTGAAAACGGGGCAGTATTTCTGGGAATCCTGTGTAGCATGATAACGGATAACACATATCTGGGCCAAGCATTCCTCTCCTATGTGCTGGTCATAGTTTCTGTACTTTATCAGGTGTTTGATCTCTACAAACTGATAAGCTTATAAAAAGCCTAATCATCGTCAGACGATAGCCGATGGGTTTCCGAGATTGTTGCTCTCCACATAGATTATTTACCAGCATGCAACCAAAGCCCACTCAGTCGTGATTGGTAATCACAAATCGGACTGCAAACAGACTACAATCCGAAACCAGAACGTGTCCAATGTCAGAATCTTGTCCCGTTGCCCACAGATCAATCATTCATATACATATGCATTTAGATATGTTTATAGAGATTAATTCAGTGAATTAACTTTAAATTATGCTTATTATTATTGCAACAACTAATGTTCATTCATCGTTGATTAATGTACCCTTATCATAAAGTGTAACCAAGATTTGTACACCGCAAATCCAAAAAGCTGTTGCTATAACACTGGACCGTAAAACTGCAAGTCAACCATACCAACACCCGATCACAGCCCAAATCGAAAGACTTATTTTTGATGCCTAAAAAATTATGTGACCGTCCTAGACCACTCCTTAGCTAGCAATCACATCGCTCGTTAGTCCTGTCGTTATCTACTTTCCTGAGGCTGGGTTTCAGTCTGAGGGGGGAAGAGTTGAGAAAGATGCCAGCAGTGGGTAGAAACAGGGTGTGTGTGTGTGTGTGTGTTTGTTGGTGTGTAGGTACGATTGCCTACATGAGTATTGCATGGGGCTCCTCAGTTGGATGCACCCCCCCCCCCCCCCCCCCCCCCCACAGTACTGTCAGTTCTGATTATTTAACAGGAGCTGGTGGTGTAAGTGGTTGACATGTTGAGTGTGTGTGTGTGGGTGGGTGTGTTGTTGGGTGGGTGTATGTGTGTGTGAGGCAGCGCTCGTACATTATGTATGGAGAGAGCGGAGGAACACGGTGACAGCTGTAGCTCTCAGGGGGGTTGGGGGGGGGGGGTGAGTCGGGTGATATCAGTGAAGTGAAGGGGAGGCAGTGTCTCAGGCATCGAGGTGACACAAGAAGAAAAACACCTGCATGCATCAACACACGCGCACACACACACGTATGAGTGAAAACGTGAGGATTCACACGTTGTACAGTAGGACACGATTTCAATCCCATTTACAGTCTGTCTGTCTGTAGGTGCCAACACACTCCGTTCAGTAGTAGAGTGCCACCGCCAGAGCCTCGACCACGTTTATATTCATCGACAAATCAACTCCATATTTCATTGATCTACACATCTTATAAGCTTGTCAACAATTCTTATGGTCAGATTGCAGTTTGAAGTCACACCTCCTTTCTTGGAGGGGAATCCTTCAAGGATCGCCTTCATAACATACAGGAAAACCTCCACATCAACCATCCACTTCTCAAGTGCCCCTACCACGGTCTGCGTCTCATCCAACCACCCCCCCTGCGGCTCCGGCTCCCAGGCATGTCACCTGCCTGTGGGAGGGGGAGGTGGGGGGAGTAGGGGGTTAAACAGGCTGCTCCATTGTCAGAGTGTCTGAGGCCAGACAGGGGAGAGAGGGCTTAAAGGGTAACCTCCTCTCTGGCATAACCTGCAATTAGGGCCCCTAATGAGACCTGCGCACTCTCAGGTGTCTACTAGAAGAATGAGAGCCAAAGGAAGGCGGGAGGGAGGGAAGGGGAGGGAGGGAGGGAGAGGGAGGGGATGGGAGGGAGGGGAAGGGAGGGGAAGAACAGGAGGGAGGAAGGGAGGGAGGGAGGGGAAGGGAGGGAGGGAGGGAAAGAGAAGGAGGGAGGGAAAGGGATAGAGAGAGAGGGGTGAGGGTGAGGGAGGGAGAGGGGAGAGGGTGGGAGGGAGGGGAAGAGAAGGAGGGAGGGGAAGGGATAGAGAGAGAGGGGTGAGGGTGAGGGAAAGAGAGGGAGGGGGAGGAAGGGAGGGAGGGAGAGGGGAGAGGGTGGGAGGGGGGCAGAGAGAAAGGGGAGGAGGGAGGAGAAGACAAGGGGGAAGAGAGAGGGAGAAGGTTAAAGGGCGAGGGAGGAAGAGAGAAGGGGAGGCGAGGATTAAGAAAGAGGGAGAGAGGAATGGGAATGCAGAAGGAGGGACAGCTAGAAGAGGGAGGAAAGGAGAGAGGGAGGGCAAGAAAGGAGAGAAATGTACGCCACAGAGAAAAACCGTCTGTCAGCTGTCCCTTCAGAGGAGCAGTCGTCTGCATGTTCACAGGTGTAACACTTGCTTCTCCTGCGTTGCGGTACGGTCGCTCACCATGTTGACCTTGTTAGCAGCCTTACCATGTGAGGTATATGATAATGAATGTAAATTACAGCCTGTGATTGCATTAATAAGTGTTGTGTGCCTAGAGATGATGTGGAGTGTGCATACCGCATACCATACACACACACACACACACACACACACACACACACACACACACACCCACAGCAGTCGAGGTGAAAACCCCACGTTTGGAAAGGCGCAGCTTAGGCAAAATAATACCAGTTTATGACAAACGCACACACCCACACACACACACACACACACACACGCGCGCACACACACACACACGCACACACAAATACACACATACACACACACATGCATTAACACACACGCACCATGTTCAAAAACTCCTCCAACGCTCCACCTCCGTCGGAAGTGCACACACACAAACAGTAATTTGCACATACACAGAGACACACAAACACACACACACACACACACACACACACACACAGGCGGGCGTTGAGAGGTTGTGCAGCGTGCAATTCTCCATAGACAGGTTCTTACACATCTGCAGCAGGAGAACATCACGACAGCTACTGAGGCTCCAGCCTCTGGCGGTGTCAGCCTCAAACCATTTCCTCTGCCGCCTCCGAGTGCACAGGCTGTGTGTGGCGTTAATCACAGCGTACAAACGCACCGGGAGTCGCTCTGGGAAGCCTGGTAGGAGACTGTGCTAGTGGGGGACACTCCCTCTGTCCTGCTGCTGTTGTCAACATTTTGGCCTCCATGTTGTTTGCTTGCTGGTTTTTTTCCTCCCAGATGAGCTGGGATACTGCTGCTTTTAATCTTAGAGGGATCGTTATGATACCAGGGAAATGGTGCAGAGGCAGGGGAAAGGGTGCACGCTCGCACACAAACACACACACACACACACACACACACACACACACACACCCACACGCACACACACACACACACAGAAAAACACACAAATTGCCCAGTGAGTGCAATAAGTAATTCCCCTGTAAACAGCCTCCAGCAGGAAGATGTCCTGAAATGATCTCAGACCATGGAGTCTACGGCCGGCCTGAAGGAGATCTTAAGAAGCAGGCGGCTCCGGCTGAGACGTGAAACACCTGCTGTCCCGGACATTAGGTGTCCTTCATAACGCATGCCACACATTCTGAATGGCCACCAGTAATCTTCCGTCTACTGTACCTTCCTACCATCTACTGTGTGTCTCCCCCCGTTGAAGCGAGCGGTACAGTGTAGCCCAGCTCATAAATAGTTAATCATATTCTGCCGCTTTAGTGCTGTTCTGTTTGGTTTGCCTCCCAGGAAACAAAGAGTGGGTTTACTGAAGTAAAAGAACAGAGCAGGAACGGCCGTTCACGCTCCGTCGATCATGACTCAAAGAGAAAGGGAAAAAACATGTTTTATTTCCCTTTCTCTGGTGGAATGTCTAGAGTTGGTTACTTAAAGCCATGCGATGCTATATGGCACGCGACCCCCTTCCTACACACAACCTTTGAAACTCCAGCACCAGCTATTGTAATTAGCTCTCTGGCAATCAAGCAAGCAAGATTATCAGCCTTATTGAGCAAGGGGAAAAACAAAAAGGATCCATCGTACTAGCGTAGCCGCATTAGCAACAACGGCAATGAGGCATTGCTAAAAGAAAGCGCCCGTTGCACCTTAAATTAGCATAAAGCTACTTGGTGGCTAATGAGATTGGGGTGGAGGTTAGGCCTGCTGTAGATAAGAGACTCAGGAACAAATAATCAGAGGATTGTATTAATGAGGCGTAAACAATCCCCCAGAGTTTAATATATTTTCTTTCTTGGAACAACAGATAATAACGATGGTAGCAAGGACTTAGTGATGGTTAGCATGGCGGTATAGTATCTCCAACCTCTCTCTGACACACAGACACCCCCCCGAACACACACACACACGCACCAGGATCTCAGGTCTTTGTGACCCAGAGTGCAGAGCAACCGAGTGTCTACTGCCATGAATCTGGTGATAATAGTTTGGTCTGCAGAAAAGGATGGAGGAATTACAACATCTTTCCCCTTTTTTTTTTTCTGCTTTATTCGACTTCCTTGAGGCGCTCAGCAACATCTGACCCTGCGTGCAGTGTGAAGAAAGAAATTAAAAAAATATGACTAATGAACTGCATAATCAAAGCCAGAGAGCGGCAGTGAATATCTGGAATACATATCCGTCTGAATGATCGCTCCACCCAGCGTTCTCGCTGTGTAATAAAAAAAAGTCTCCCATTCTGGCTGTGTGTGCTATTAATGCGGGGCAAACCGCTCCCTTGTTATGTCGCCGTTGACAACACAGCCGTGGTGGATGGTGATGGTGTGTCTTGAGGAGAGACAGGTGATAAAGAAAAACAGGTGGAGGGAGGGGGAGAGAGAGAGAGAGAGAGAGAGAGAGAGAGAGAGAGAGAGAGAGAGAGTGGGTTGGTGGCGGTTGGGGTTTGCGGGTAAGTGAGTCAGAGCCAGGGAGCGGCAAGAATAAGATTATGTACGATTGATAGTAGAAAAAATAAAACTGGGGAAGAAAAAGTGAAAGCTTGGAACAGATATAGTGTACTTTGAGAGGCAGATACAAAAAAGAATAGAGATAGAGGGAAGAGAGAAGGCGAGTGTATAATGCCTTATTTGCATTGAACTCAGACCGACTGTACACCCAAACAAGCGCATCACCGTGCCAACAAGGAGGTGTCCAACATAGCTTCCTACTCAACTGATGAATAACCATGGATCCCTTAAAGTGACGTTGCTAATATTCCCAGGTCTACATTATCCCTAAAGTCCATTCCCATTTTCTGATCTTCTTTGAGGGTTCTTTGTTCACTTTCAATCATCTTTGTATTTGATAGTGCACTCCTAAAAAAAAGTGCACTCCTCAGTATGAACAGACACTATCAGGGCATACAGCGAGATGCATTCACTGACGTGAAGGAGCAGAAGGGAAGGAGAGAGAGACAAAAGGAGGGTCGAGAGACAGCGAGCATTCATTGTGTGTGTCTATGTCTACCGTCTGAGTGTTATTCATGATGTTCGTGGGAATTAATTGACTAAGTGTAAATATTTTATAAACCCACTCTGCCCCTCCTCAAGTTATGTAAGGTGCATTAACATTTGAGCCAAGCCCTGCCATACTCACACACAGAGAGGGAGACAGACAGACGATAAAGCCATTATCTTCCTCCGTGCGTGCCTTCTTTCATTTGCAATGCAAAATGCAATTTGACATCTGATGCAAATGGGCCAACACAACACAAACACAATCAATAACTTCACAACTTTAATTTACACCATTTTTTGTTGTCCCCTCTGCTTGGCTGACTGGATAACAATCACATGGCCACGGATGACATGATGCCGTTCATCGGAAAATAATAAATAAAAGAAATAAAACGTTTTCCCTTCACAGGGTCTGTTCCGCTTAGTAGAAATACATACATATAGACTCAGCTGAATTGTTTCACATGTACTGTGATTCTGCACAGCCTGCTTCAACACCTGACCCCCCTCCCATCCGGTCATCCCCCCACCCGCCGCTGAAATATAGGACCGCCACAGTGTTCCTGGCCTGACGTCATGTATTCTACACACACACACACACACACACACACACACACAAACACACACTAAAACATTCATCCGCTGCTGTAACTGAACACCGCCACACACTAGACAAAGGTCGCCTGTACAACCGCCTGTACCAACACACACACACACACACACACACACACACACACACACAGGAAGGTGTCTCGCTCGTTAGAGGCCCTTGTGCAGAAATCAATGTCGAGCCGGCGCCCAGCTTGACGCAGAGAGGGGCCAGGGAGGTCGAGGGCTGCAGCGCTGTCCACTCATGTTGGACATGACCTCTGGTGTGGTGGAGACACCAGGCCGTCAGCCCGATGGCCCAGTGCAGCACTGGTCTACGAGCTGAACTCATGGAGACATGGAGAGCTAGTTATTCTGTGCGCTTATGTGGAACCGAAAGTGCTTTGCATTGAAGCAGTGCTTTTTTATTTTTTCCGTTTGTATACATTCCTCTCGCTGGCACAAAGACACACGCACGCGCACACACGCACACACACACACACACACGGCAAATCACTCAGTAGTGTTTTGAATTCTAACATTCCCAGTTCTATAAAGACATCGCCCTTGGGTATCCAGGGACCCCCCCACACACACACACACACACACACGCACACACACAACATCAGCACCCCCAGTAGCAGCAGGCCAACGGCAGGCCAGATCGACTGTCGCTCCATCTCTAGGGCACATCACAGGAAAGCGCTGCCTCCTCAGGAATCATGCAGTGCAGGTTGAGCAGGGGATGTTACAGTAGCTTTAACTGTGGCAGTAAGCTGGAGCTGTGGCCGGAGCTGTATTTGCTGCTCTATGATGAGGATTTATTAGGAATGGCCCCGGGGGGCTGTACAGGCCCCTGCCTCTCTGACATGATTCTAGCAGTAAATAAATCAATAAATCAATCAAGAGACTGTTATCATAATTCCTTCTATCATCCACCTTTATTTTAACAAAACACCACAGGACTTTGACTGGCAGGTCTACCATGGCAATAGGGACTCTGTGTAAAGGCAGTCATGTGCTTTCAGATTGTGTTATAAGTTCCATCAGCGTTGGGCCTCCTGACTCACTGAGCCACGCGTGGGATCTCCTGGCCTGCTTCTGCATCATTTACTCTGCCGCCTGGGCCGCTCTGCAGAGTCACTAACGGGCTTCAGGCCAAGCAGCTAAACACTACAATGGACGTTTTTACTGGCCCCGATCGGAGCGGCGAAACAAAACAAGTACATCATATCGGTGACAAGATAGGATCAGAATGATGTAGGCCATCCATCAGAGTGAGGAAAGAGTGTGTTGGCTGCTAAAGGAGGTTGTTGAAGTATCTTCACATTCAGGCGATAACAGCCTCAAGGTATAATCTTGTCCCATACATCATGAAATGACACATGGGCCTGTGCCGATATCGCTTCATAATGGGGTGTTTCAGTATAAGTAATGACAGCCAAGATGATCTATTCTTGTGGTAGGCAAACAACAAAACAAATACAAATTCATGTGTACTTGAACAGATTAAAATTGATCGATTAATATCACATATACATCACATATGTGGCCCCTACTTTGCATCTGTGTCGCCAGTATTTCTCTCTCTCTCTCTCTCTCTCTCTCTCTCTCTCTCTCTCTCTCTCTGATATAGGCTTCACACATTGATGACGAGTGAGGGGTCGCCATTGAGGCAGTTTATTTCCCTAGGCCCCTAAGAAGAGGAGGAGGCTCATCCATTAAGTAAAAAGGACCACAAATCAGAAGGGCCACGCTGTCGGCATTGAGACAAATTGGCCGGGGAGTAGGGCGCCAAATAAACACTGACGTTAGAGGTCCCTGTCTACCACTTCCTTATCAATTTGGTGGTGACGACAAGAGGACACAGAACAACTGCTGTTGCATATAGCCGTGAATCTGGTGTGCTTTTCAGGCCTGATGTTTTGACTTGGCATCAGGAGTAGGTTTGTTGTGTATTGACCGCGGGCTACGTTTCCCTGACGTGTGACGCCTGAATGAAGCTGATAATCCTATATCGATCAGTTGGATTTAAACTGTGTTTTTGGGGGGGATTATCCCCTTAACGTTTGTATTTCATCGTTAATTTATTGTTGTTGAAACTTTCATCGATTGTCCTTTCAATTACCATCGTCTATGTTTATTGTTTCTTCTCATTTTAAGTCCTTACACGACACCTGCTGGACGAAATGGGAACTAATAGAGTGCATCCAGGCCTACCCCTGTAACAGGTTAATATTATTGGAAGAGTTATATTACAAAATAAGCGTTTTAAACAGCTGGATTAGGAAATTATTCTGGATTATTATCTGATCAAACTACGTCAAACTACAGTCTGTATCCATGTTTATGAATCCGCAATGGAACGCACCTTGACGTATCTGTAAGCCAGACCAAGGTCAGCGAAACACAAAGCGAAGGAACAAGGCGTTCTGGGGAAGCAAGACACAGAAATACTGCGAAGGAGAGAAGAGAAACATACACAACTCCCACATGTTAAGGAATTCTCCCACACTTAAAAACACAGAGCCGAAATTTAGATGAAAAACTTAGTGGGAAGGGGTAAAGAATAAACGGTAACCCTTGACAATGAGGCAAAATGAATTACCATTAGTAAAGGCAGTAATAGGCATGAATTAACAGATAACTAACAAATAATAAACAGTTAACTAATGGTCTCATTTACTAGTGGGGTTATATAATAATGATATAATAATGCTTATTACTGCATTAGCAAATGCTCATGAATGGTTCATTAATGTAGCATATTTGTAAAGTGTAAGCGGTTTATGCAGTGACGAGGCCGTAATATCTAAATGATTATGAATATATGGCCTTTGATTTAGGCCCTTTTCAGTTTTTTATTGCTCGGTGTTTTGCCCATAAAATGCAAGGATTGATGCTGCTACCCTGTGCCTTCGGTGAAGTATAGGCGTTATAATGTATCTTCTTTATCCGTTTACTTGATCTGTTTCTGTCTGCTGGTTTATTCTTGAGAATATTCCTCAAGGTTGTACTGTTTTCTATGTAATGCGCTGCTCAGCAGAAACCAAACAAGGGATTAAGCTCTAATCCAATTAAGGTCTAATTGGATGCAGGTGGGGTGCAATTAGCCCCACGCATGATTAAGAAGGAGCTGGTCTCTACTTGAGCTAATGAACACTTATGAACATATGATGTGCTTACACTTTTTTTTCTATCCATTTCTTTGGATTTGATTTATTCATGCATTTCGCTGGGATATTTTGAGATGCTATTAACTGTAATGCGATTCAGAGTGGGCCATTCTCAGGGTTCAGGCTCCCTAATCGTACACTCACTCTAAATATATATATATATATAGAGAGACGCAATATAGCACAGCGTATTCTAGTGAAGTAACAGAACCAATGATATACTGAATGTAAACATTTGGAAATGGTTTTAAGTAACTATGGATTGGCCAAAGAATGCTACACTCACGCAAACAAAAAATCCACAACACAGACCCCCCCCTCCCCCAACCCCTATAGAGGTCCAGTGAACTGTAGAACGTATCCAGACGATCTGCCAGCCATGCCCCCAAGAGTGAGGTGAGGATGCCGGGATGGGAGAGAGCGAGACGATGAGAGGGAGCATGCCAGGTCACAGCTCCCGTTGTCTGCCCTCAGCTAATACAAGTTTTTCTTTCAAGTTAACCTCCGTCCCTTCTGCCCCCTCCCCTACCCCGCAGGACTCCACTCAGGGTACCTTGACTGGAGCAAAAGGGGCTCCACTGACAATTCTATAGTGTAATAACATAATTACCAGCCATAGTGGGGGGGGGAACGGGCGGGAACAGGGGGGAACGGACCGGAATAGGCGGCTACAACAGTACATTAACCTGCCTTCATCGTGAAGGCGCGAACCACCAGGCCTCCTCTTTGAGAAGGGAGAAGTCAAAGGGCTTCCTATTCTGACCGTTTCCAAGAGCGCTCAGGGTGGTGGTGAGGAAAACAGATTGTTTCTGCGGTTATATGCTACTATCACTGTCGGATGAGGGCAGTGTAATCGAGTGGCTGGCTCGGATAGCACTAGGTTGGATCCCCCAATGTCTGCAGCCTGTATACCTGCAGGCCTCTGTCGAGCAAGATGACTCCCCCACCCCCCCGCTCCTTAATGACATGTATATAAACGCGAGTTTAAACATAAGAGTAACAAGATGAGGTCAATGTTTCCCTCTGCTCAATGTATGTACAAGTAAAGCGTTTGAATGCAACAGAAATGACCAAGACAGGATTGACATTGTTTTTGGGGTCTTACAACATCATTTGTTACGATATTGGGTCCTGACCTTATACCTATGGTCCTGACTTCTGAATGCAGCCCAGTAACATTAGAATGCCTCACACACACACACACACACACACACACACACACACACACACACACACACACACACACACACACACACACACACACACACACACACACACAACACACACACACACACACACACACACACACACACACACACACACACACACACACACACACTAACATTATGACCTACTCCATTTTTACCTCTTCAGCTTCCCTAACAGGCTATAATTCCAACGCTTCCACAAATAGGATAAAAGAACGGGGCCCAGCAGAGTGCAAACACAGTCGTACGCCTCGTCCATTACGAGGGGAGAACTAGAGGAAGATCGGACGTGGCAGTTAAACTTTGTCCGCTGTGGTTGTCTCTATTCATTAAACAGCGGGAGGTATGATATCTGCGGTGACCTGGACCAGCGAGCGCAGGCTGGCGAGCAGGCAGAGCGGCTGCGCTGCCTGGCAGTGAGCCGCGTTACAGCGGGCGTATACACCAGCGGAATGAACGAGCAGGTGCTACATGTGTGATCACGTTGGCTTTGCTCCTGGAGGAAAATAAACACAACGCGATTACAATCACAGTCGCTTTAAGCTCGATACGTTGACCGTAATTGAATACAATTGTATATTAAAAAAAAAGGGGGAGAACAGAAGTCGATTTCCAGCAGCAATAGCTCGTGGGATGAAGAGGGAAATATTAATACAATTTGAAAGTGATGAATCACATAGGGCTAGGCCTATTTGAACAGGCCTGGGGACGTAAGCTATGCGAACACGGTACCAATGTTATTTATATGTTGAAATTAACTTCAGAATTTTGCACATTACTTTAAAGCCAAAGGTAGACTATCTGGTCATGGTTATTTCACACCAAGTGAGCAGGAATTATAACCATTTTCTCCTAAACCACATAATTGGAATTCATACCAAATTATGTGCATCGCAGATTGATTTAGTTGCCTCTACCTCCCTCATTATTCATTGATTTCGCTAGTATGTCCAGCACAGAAATCGGATAAATGCTAATAGAAAGGCACAGTATTGTAACAAGGTTTTCAAATTGGCCCAAATGTTGTTTCTTTAATTTGGGTTTAATGGTCCTCTATTTGTAATGACACTCACTATTAGCTTGTTTACCTTGTTAGGAAGTAGGGACCTCCGTGGACGCCTCAAACCCCCAAAGCCATTCGGCCCATATGCCCTGGGCTGTTTAAGTTTGGTGAAGAGGATTAATAGAGGTTTTTTTTGCACTGTTTGTGTGTTTGTGTGTTGTTCATATGCAGTAACAGTTCCCTGACTCGTGTTGGGATCCTTCCCAGACTCCCATCATGTAGGTGTTTGATAACCACTGAAGAGAACTGACTGAAGAGAAAAAATAAAAAGGAACTGCTTTGTGACCTGGGACGCAGCAGGCAGGAGTGGAGAACTTCTTTTGTGGCTCATTATTTCACAAATCTCCATGTGGTTCAGGAGAAAACTCTGAAAAACTGTGATTGGAGTGGTTATGAAATATGAAAACACACAAGAAAGCCCAGTGGTCAATGGAATGTGTTTTTGCCAGCTGCGAACGTAATGTGATCATCAAGGTTTCAATCTGATGGGAGACAATTATATAGGATTTCAAAAGTGTGCTGGTGACTCAGGCTGCAATTATTTCTGATTTGATATGATGGATTGAGGCCACATGAATCCCCTTCAAATACATAATAATAGTAACTTTCTTAATGAAAGAACATGGAAGAACACATCTATTGCCAGTAACAGTATTATTTTTAGAGCAAAAGGTTAAATTTTTCCAGAGTAATAATTCCATTTGCGAATTAGGATCTACTGAATTCCCAGTGTTTTAGTTTTTGGTGAAATGATAGCTGCACAATAAACCAATCAATACATCCATTATACTATTATACTATCAGTGTGTAGTATTAACTCTATTTTATACTATCAGTGGACCAAGGCCTTAAGAAGCTCTTAACGCCCAGCAGATCAAAAGGATATTAAATGGAGATTAAATGCAATAAAGGAGAGTTGAGTCAAAAGTAGTGCAGGTCAGTTCAGATTAAACACATGAGAAGGTGTAAAACTCACTTTCAACTAGGGAATGAGAAAGTCTGGAAAGAAATAACGATCCTATCACAGTTTATTTCAACTGAGTTATTACCATGTCTTGACCACTCTGCATTATAAAAAAATGGGTTTATTGGAAAGCAATGATAGACTTTAGAGAGTTTTAATTGGGTGCAACAAAGTATGACATTAAACTAACACAACATGAGCAATCCTACCTTGCAACCCTACCACAACCTATGGCCTATGGAAATCATCATCATCATCATAATCATCATCATCATCTAACCAAACAGCTATGTTTCGCCTATCACTATTGCGTGGAGAAATTCCTCTCCCCTCATGTTCCCCTTCCAACCAAACAGAGGCACTCATAGTGGTGCTGGCTAGCTCGAATGATGACAACATTAACCACGGGTTAGGGGATTGGATCCAGCCCCTGCTGAGAATGTGTGCATGCATGTCCACCTATTGGCATATATCTATGTTTATGTTGGTGTCCCGTTGCTGCTTCATCTGGTCCAGTCTTCCAAAAAGAATTCACCAGTAGACCTCTCTAGTGCATTGAACACAATTCAACCCTACCTGATATTAGATTGCTGTGACTATTTGGACTTCTTCATTATTTTATACAAGATAACAAAACAATCAATTTGCAATGTCTGTATATGCAATTTTAATGAATTCTGTTTTATGGGTCTTTTCTTGCTCGCAACCACAACTTTCCTTCCCTTACTGAAAAATACAAATTGTTATGCTTATGGGACTGCAAAGAAATGCTAAACTGAGACAATAACCCTAAAGGGGAATCAAGCTTGCATAAGTATATCCTTTTACAGTATAATGGATATATTTTGAATGAAATTGACATGTAAATTCCAGTGTGCAATGTTACTCCTAATGGAAAATGAGCTAGTGCCATTGACAGACATGGCAATTGCCGAACAGAATCATTGCGTAGTCAAACGATTGCAGCCACAGCGTTCTTTCAGGTCAAAATGGTTTCTAATGTGAAGCAAAAAGTCGGTGTGTTACTTTCTTAATTTGAATTTCTTGAAAAGATCCCAATTGTTGATGAATGAAAAGGATAAGCTACTGTTGATTAAGTTGTATGGGCTTGAGTTGTCAAATGTAACGCAATATGTGAGCTTTTGGGAATAAGGATGTGATTTAGGATTTGAGGGGGAATTATATCTTCTGTCGCAGTAGCGGCTCTTTTAATGCCTTTCTAATCAACATTTTAACATTTCATATTTCTCATAAAAATGTCACCATAAGCTCTCGCCGAATTGCTGACAGACAACATTAGTTCAGGATTATAACCTTATTTTTACCAGTAGGTTAGACATTCATAATATTCCTACACCGTACGGAACCACAGTGTTGAGGAGACAGTGGAGGAGGCAGTGTAGGAGACAGTGGAGGAGGCAGTGGAGGAGACAGTGGAGGACACAGTTGAGGACACAGTGGAGGAGACAGTGGAGGACACAGTGGAGGAGACAGTGGAGGACACAGTGGAGGAGGCAGTGGAGGAGACAGTGAAGGACACAGTGGAGGACACAGTGGAGGAGACAGTGGAGGAGGCAGTGGAGGAGACAGTGGAGGACACAGTGGAGGAGACAGTGAAGGACACAGTGGAGGAGACAGTGAAGGACACAGTGGAGGGGGCAGTGGAGGGGACAGTGGAGGAGACAGTGAAGGAGACAGTGGAGGACACAGTGGAGGAGACAGTGAAGGAGACAGTGGAGAACACAGTGGAGGAGACAGTGGAGGAGACAGTGGAGGAGACAGTGAAGGAGACAGTGGAGGAGACAGTGAAGCACACAGTGGAGGAGACAGTGGAGGAGACAGTGAAGGACACAGTGGAGGAGACAGTGGAGGAGACAGTGGAGGACACAGTGGAGGAGACAGTGGAGAACACAGTGGAGGACACAGTGGAGGACACAGTGAAGGACACAGTGAAGGAGACAGTGGAGGAGACAGTGGAGGAGACAGTGGAGGAGACAGTGGAGGACACAGTGGAGGAGACAGTGGAGGAGGCAGAGGAGGAAACAGTGGAGGAGGCAGTGGAGGACACAGTGGAGGAGGCAGAGGAGGAAACAGTAAAAAAAGGGAGAAAGCAGAAGCCATTTCATGGAGCAGCTGCTTTTTCTGAGGTGAGCCGAACCAAGTGGCCATTCATCACACACACACACACACACACACACACACACACACACACACACACACACACACACACACACACACACACACACACTAAAATGGGCTGTTTGGAATCATTCCTTAACCCCATGCCCTATTTATGGAGAGCTTGAAGTTGATTTGTATTCATTGCTATTTTATAAAAAAAAAACGATGTATTTGAGCTCTCTGAATTTGTCTTGTACATTTGTACAATAACTACTTTGCCCTGTCAGTGGATTACTCGCATTTCCGAAACAATGCACTAGAGGGCAGTACTGCTACACTCAACACTGAACTGCACAAGAGCAAGTCATTTACGACATCCGCTTTGGCTCTTGCTTGCCTGTATTTACGTTACGGTGCCACTGTCCGATTAGCCAATGGCTTAGAAAGCATCAAGATCGTTTGCTTTTTCTTTATTTTCCTTTTATTTCATTTCTGGATGGATACCGTTCATGAGATGGCGATCACCGGCTTACAATGAAACTCCGGGTTCAATATGACGGGTGACGCTAAGCTTTTATAACGCAAATACTGAACAGCTGTAAGGTTAGCTAGCATAACTAGTAAACAAGCTTGCACAGACTCGCATAGATCTAGCCGATCTCACTGTTTTTACTGATGACCTGATAAACTGATCGCATGTCTGGCTTTTGTTACAGTGTTTAATGCTATTCGTATTGCATTGTAAACAATAACCCGCCGTCGTCACCTGTGTCACAGTATTATTGTTTAGCTTAAATACGTTGCACTGACAAAAAAACATGCATTGATAAAGATATCCGACCCCAAACAATGGGCGTTAAGGATTGCCTTCACCTAATGATCTTGGTGACATAAATTATACAGATGTTTAGCTGAAGCTACGTACATACTGCTAAAGTAATGCTGACCCAGAGGAGATATGTACAGTCATCTATAGATTTAAGTTTCACTTTCTTCTTTGTCATGTTTTTCTACAAAGATGTGAAAGTAGAAGAGCATCAAAACTGAAGGAGTCCCTGACTGTAATGCAGCCCAATTCCGACGAGCGAGATGCCCACGCAGGAAACGGTTTGTCGCTGAATCTGCAACAAGAACATCTGACCAAAACACAGACCCCCACCGGAGCTCCGGCCCTTGCCGAGAGCGGAGAGGTGCGGGTACACATGACCGGCGACTCCGGGGAGACCAGTGCTGGGGGTGCCTCATCTCGGAGGTCCAGAGCCAGCTCCCACAGTCACTCCCATTCACATGGACACAGCAGGGCCCAGCACCCCCCACATACACATGAGCCCGAGTTTGCGGAGCCCGACATGGACTCGGGAGAAACCAGCTCCTCCTTCTCGGAGCTCCGCTACCTCTACCACTGGATCCAAAAGAGTCTTCCTTTTCTCGTCATCCTCGGTTCCAAGTTGGTCATACAACATGCTCTGGGTAAGATCTTGCCCCCCAAAAAAAGCTTCATCCCTTAAGCTGCGCTCAACAACAAGAGATGGTTGTCTCAAAGGTTCTCCTCTACGTGTTGCAGGTTTGGCAGTAGGCGTTGGCCTCTTCATGACTTTTCTGTATGTGAATAAAAGCCTTCAAACCCAGGTCTTTCTTCAGGTGAGTAGCCAATGGCATAAGAACACCTCATGTCTTTTTAAAAGCTGTGTCTTGCGTATGGATCATTCACTGTAGTGGCTCTGGTGTCCTTTGCAGGATCGTCACTCCAAGCTGCAGTGCTTGTGGCTTCTGTTGTTCATGACATTGTCCACCTCCCTCCTGTACTACACCTTCCTCCCAGAGAGCCTTCACTACTGGTAGGACACTCGTCTTCTTACCACCGACCCGATGAGGAACGGACATGACTATATTTACTCCTCATTTCCCATTTGTATTTTATTGGCAGCATATCTTTGAATTATGATTAATATAATCAGCAAAATAGAGGAAGGGAAAACGTATTATAGGTACAGTATAGAATGATTATATATCATTGTCGTGTTGCATTTCTCAATTATAAAACAATGAGACGCCGTTGGTGGGTTTAAACAGGACTTTCTAAAAGCCTGATCCCAAATTGACACCAATTGATTTCTCTGTGCATCCAGCCTCATCTTCCTGGGCCCCAGCATCGAGCCCCTGGGGTTCTGGGAGGTGCTATGGACTGTCGGTGTCACCAACTTCATCATCAAGTTCCTTATGATGGGAACCAAGTGCCTTATTCTGCTGCCACCCTCCTCGCTGCTTTCCTTCAGAAGCCAGGTAGAGTCAGGCTCAAAACCCACACACCATCAAAGCAAACAATCCAAGTGGCACCTTGTTGATCAAAGTAAAGAGTGGATTATTATTAGATCTGTGCTCATGAGTCACTGATGATTAAAACACAAAGAGGACATGAACAATGGAACTACGAAAAACATAACGCAGAAGACACGTGTGGTGTTCCTGTAAGGGGCCACTCTGTACACATTGGAAGCACTTTACATTAAGGCTATATTAATTAAACATGTGTTCAATTTAGTTAATGAGTCATTTAAGTATTTACTAAGAGAAAATGAACAGTTAACTTTCAGGCATCATTTTCTAAAGGTAGTCATGTTTACTAAAGGTGTTCGTGTTGACTTAGCTATTCATTAATGCGTTATTTTAAAGAACATCAGAAGGCTTGCCTTTAACAACACCAAAGCAGCTCAGCGGGATCATTCCAAACTGCCTCTTTTCCTCCGCTCGACCACTAGCTGCTCATACTTGTCTCCTCCAGGCCAAAGCCCACGAGCCCACCCAAAGCAGAGGGTCGGACATCGTTTTGGAACATAGCCCCTGTGTTCTCTGTTAGCACCGTGTTAACGGTGTTGTGCTAACCTGCCATGGTGTTCCTCCAGGGCCGTTGGCTAATGCTAACAGAGGAGCTAGGCCAGATTTACCAGGCCCTGGCCCCCGTGCCCCCCTGGTTCCGCTACCTGGTCACCTACCAGGAGGTGGACGGCACCACAGGCCTCACCCTGGGGGTGCTGCTGGCTCTGGTCTACCTCATAATGAAGGTGACCCTCCGCCGCTACTGCTGTTGGATCTTTACCAGCCCGCCTGAAGCTTTCTGCTCGTTCATTGGTGCTTGAGAATATAGTTTCACCATGTATGGATTTACAGTGGTTTGGTTTTGTCGTTTTTTTGCAGCTTTTAGGATTGTACAGCCAGCGGGCGGCCATCACCAAGACTGTGAGGATATTTTCCAAGGGCGAGGTACATTTGAGAACAGACTTCTTCTATTGGGGCCGACTGTACTAGGCGTGGTTCTGCTTGGTTTCTTTGGGTCGGTTTCTCAAACCCCATGCTACAATCATATTGGTATTAGTCTTGATTCAAGCTTTTAAAGTGTTTTTTCTCTTTGCTTATATTTTGTATTTGTTTCACCAGAAACATGCAGACCATGAATTATTAACGTGTATAATATATACTTCGCTCACTAGGGATTAATGTGAGTTAGCCAATCAGAGGCGAGCAGGATTGTAACAATGCTCTTTATTGTGCTGTTCTGTTGCGTCAGCATACGGGGATGCCGGCCAGCAGGAGTCAGTGTAGTGAGGCGGGAGACGTGTGTCCCATCTGCCAGGGAGAGTACCGGGACCCTCGCTCACTGGTCTGCCAGGTAAGGGGTATAACTATTACCTGTTCATGGCCAAACTGATTCATTTTGATCGAGGTTGATCCACATTTTTTGGCACTAATAATTCAAAATTAATTTTATACTTTTTATTTTTGAGAGCATGCATTATGACCATACGGACGTTTCTGGGTGTTCGGCCAAATGCAGTTTAAAAGTTAGAAAGATTAGCTCTACAAAAAGACTACCATGTTCATTACTAGTTGAGTATGACATGATGAGTAATATTTCCATGCTTAACCCTCTTGGAGTACCCTAACACTCTACCTAATGCAAAATATATTTAAGTAATGATTTAGCAGAATAATCTGGCAATTATGGACAATAAAAAACACTTCTTCTTTTTTTTAAGTGCCTTTAACAAATTAAGAACCATACCCTTTTCCATGCTTAAATGCTCTTACGCTGTGTGTGTGTGTGTGTGTGTGTGTGTGTGTGTGTGTGTGTGTGTGTGTGTGTGTGTGTGTGTGTGTGTGTGTGTGTGTGTGTGTGTGTGTGTGTGTGTGTTGCAGCATGTGTTCTGTGACGAGTGCATCGCGCTGTGGTTCAACCGGGAGAAGAGCTGCCCTCTGTGCCGCACCGTGATCACAGAGAAGGTGTACAAGTGGAGGGACGGAGCGACCTCCCCTCACCTGCAGATCTATTGACTCCTCCCCCAGGGTGGAGACGCTCGCTTTTTAACCCCTCCGACATAGTTATCGATATGTGTGTGTGTTTTGAATGTGTGTTTGGGGCGTGAGCTTTTATGGCTGACAATAGACCCTTTTCCCGGAGACGGCGTTGTAGGATAAACACAGGTGTCGCTGATTACACTGATTTAGGGTGAGCTGCTTTTATATCTCAGGGTATTGTGGGTGGTAGACTTATCTTTACTAGTTCAGTCTATGACCTGTGCCTTGCTACATAAAATGGTGCAAACCCATGATCAGTATTATGAGCGACAGCTGTGTTGATCGGTAACGGCGCCTCCGACAAGTCGAGACGGTATAGACAAGTCTATACCCACTGACTGTAACTGACGTTGTAACTGTGTATCTTGGGGGGGAGGGGACTTGTGGTCAGGAATAATAAGGTTTTGTGTTTTGTAATCCCCCCCTGTGTCAATGTGGTTTTCTCAAACATTGTGTTTTGATTTTCTTTACGTCCATTTTGAAATGTCTACCATTTCACCATTATTATTTGTTTGTAAAGGGTCAATAATGTTGGACACCTTCTAAAGTGTGTTGATTTTATTGTTCGTTATATTTACTCCCACACACCATTTTATTTTGATTAAGTCATCTATTTTCTCCATTTACATTTGCGGCGATTGGTTCATCTTTTTTTCCCATGACAGAATTAACCATGTTACTGTTTGTTTTGCCACATGGCAGGAGAGCATCCACACCTGTTGGCACATCAGATGTGCCCAGCAGCAATTCAGAATGTAGTAAAATATATAAATATATCGATTATATATACACTGTATATAGTATATACACTATAAGATTGGAATACGATTACCATGAGCACGATGAAGATCACCCAACCAAGTACAAGAAAGCTTATGTATAACTTTGGTTCTTTTTTTGAATATTTTCACTTTTGCTTTGGTTTTCTCATGTCAAAAAATAATAAGAGACATTGAAATTAGTTTGATCCAAACATGAAACTATTTTTCTATAGATGTGATTTATAGCCTCCTTTCATTTCTTAAACCAAAGATTGTGAGCACCTACTATTTTATTACAGTAAAATACTGAACTCTGTCTCTTTCCTACTTTTTGCCTTACAACCACACACTACCCGATAAAAAGCATGCAATTCAAGCTTTTATTCAAATTGTTATTCAGAGTGCTGTCTTGTTGCAAGAAAGAAAATCTGTACTTCCCATATCTTTGCCCTTGATATATATTACCATTGGCAAGTGCAATAGGC
The DNA here is from genome assembly GCF_949987615.1 of Pollachius pollachius. Lineage (NCBI taxonomy): Eukaryota > Metazoa > Chordata > Actinopteri > Gadiformes > Gadidae > Pollachius > Pollachius pollachius. Next base: position 8,947,165 of record NC_136939.1, on the reverse strand, counting down.
TCCCATTCCAACGTATTTGGCCGGTTCGTTAAAACTACAGGTTAATTATTGACATTGCCTATCTGGAGATGTTAATCAGTGTGACTAATGTTCTGCCCAGCTCTCGCTGTGTAGAGACCAAGCCTGCAGAGTCCGACATGGACTCAGGAGAAACCAGCTCCTCCTTCTCTGAGCTGGTTACAACACGCTTCCCAACTGCCTTGGTTTGGTAGCCCCCTCCAAGTGGTAGGCCTTTGAAAGTATTGTTAACGCAGCCTATGAACTTTCTTATTCCAAATAAACTCTGAGATGGCTTTCCACTTTGGTCTGAGAGGAAATTAAAATTTGAATGTGGATTGGAGCTTCTCTGTGAAAATCTTTGGAAGAAGTAGGGTCCCAAAATGTGTGTAGAGAATATTAAAGAGAAAAAGAATAAAGCCTAAGAATAACGGTAGTTGAGCGCTGCTTGCAGCACTCAGCTAATTAACTTTTGAAAACCTTTAATAGGGCAACGATTAATAACTTGTACCTAATACCATATAACAGTCCCTTAAAATAATTGATACACAATTATAGCTATGTAGTGGGCAAAACATAACATTTTTCAAATAACTATACATGTTATTTGAATCAGGCAAATAAGGAAATATAAAAACTGCTTAAAAGTCCATGTCTCCAAAGCCCAAGATGAAGAGTTAACTCAAAGTAGGAAAAAAAGAATATAAATTGAATCAAATAAAACAGTTTAAGGCTTATTATATTATGCCCCAGCCAGGCCTTCTAATCTTTGTTTACAATTTTTTGTGTATGTTCTGAAAAATGTTTGAAAAAAATCAAACATTTGAATTTATTTTGAGCAATGTCATTGGTAAAAAAAAGAAAATATATATTTTTTGAGCGATCTCATTGGTTGATATTATTTATTTATTGCGAGCGATCTCATTGGTCGAATTACTTAATTATTTTGATCGATCTCATTGGTCGAAAATGTCCATTTATTTCGTGCTATCTCATTGGTTGAATTTTTTGATTTATCTCAGCGATCACATTGGTCGGAAATTCAAATTTATTTTGAGTGTTACCAATGTCATCGGTCGAAAATGTTATTTCGAGCGATCTCATTGGTCGAAATGAGCCTATGACTCCTTATACCCATTCAATGTAAATATTATAAATACTTCGCTCAGGAGGATGAGTCCAATTATTGGCAGAGGTGATTTTACACCCATGAGGACATTTTTATTAATGAAGAAATTGATTTTAGCGAACACATTACTTGCTTACATGCTACAGTGTCCCTTTAATATAGTTTCAAGTTGCTTTTCACGTGCTTCTCTCCTCTCTTTCTCTGTATAGCATCTAAACCCACTAAAATTATGTAAGACCGAAAGAGCACGCTTCTTTGTGGACTGTGGAGAGATCAATAGGGGGCAGCAAAGTTTCAAAACAATGTTCTTCCAAACCATCACTACTTACTAAAAAAAACACAAAGTTTATGGACATTAGAACAAAAGTTAAACATTTTACAAAGATGTAAACCATGCATTTGTTTTACATATTTCTTTTCAGAAAATCTTGTTTGATACTTCAAATATCAAAATATATTTCAGCCAGATTTCTATTATTTCAGCTATCTATTAAGACACATAAGAAGCAAAGAAAGTTATACCAGTGAATTTCTTTATTTGTATATTATATGGGTTTTTTTGTACCTTTATAGACAGGACTCAGTGTATTAATGCACAGGCAAGACGGTCTTTCCATAATAGTATTGCAATTTTGGTGAACAGGTGGACTTTCCTGTATGCACTTCAAGTAGTTTGGAAAATTGGCTTCATGGGAGGTTATTTCAGATTTTTGTTCGTTTTAGCAGAAGAAGCTAGTTTTCAAATCTGTTTAACCTCAATGACATGATAGTCAGGCCTTAACATTTTCCATGTACATTTCCCACAGCTAGGGAGCGCTCAATTCATGTTTGAAAATGAGGGTTTTAACTTTTATTTTATTTTTTATGTACATGATGCTAATTAACATTTACCCCATGTCAAAATCTTCAATTTGTAATGTCATGTTCTCTGTAGACATTGTAGTGTGCTGGCAAACTCAACTTCTGGACCACAGTGTATACACGATGTGTACAACAATAAAGCCCTCTGACTCCGAATACAAAGAAAAACTCAAATATTGAGCCATTCAGATACAGTTGGAAAGCATATAATTTTCAAAGCATTTTATATAACTTACTTTTTATGCTTTCTAAGTTATATTCAATAATCTTGGTTTCACATTCACTTCTTTGAACCTGCCATAACTAAACTATATATTTTGTTAACGCAACTTGAAATCAACGATTTTATTAAAAAGATATTCAAATGTACATTAAATAATAACATAAGTAAGACAGTGTTCAAAATTTGGAAATAAAAAAGCTGCACTCGAAGTTTCATTACATTGACAAAAATAATACAATTATTTGTATGACAATATAAAGGAACATAAATAGAGCCTTTTAGCAGATTTGTAAACATTCTGTGTACTATCATAGCGTACTAACGACATTGTTTGCATAGTGGAACTAAGTAATGGATTGAAAACAGCAGATTAATATGGATTTGTTATTAATGAGATGTGATTAATTATAGTCTGGTTTCTCATTCACTTGACATGGGAAAGTTTACTTGACAAGTTAAAGTGTCAAATGAGAAAAGTTACCACCCCCCAAAAAACAATGATCAAACCTTTAAGACCATTATGTGGAAAGGAAAAACTAGGTTGGTCGAACCTGTAGGTCAATTTAGAAGGTTCTAACTGAAGGCATATTTCCACTTCAAAAATGGACTCTCTCAAACCAAAACAATCAAATGTACTATTTCATTCAAGGAATGATTGACAGAATCAAGACTGGTGAGCAATTTACGTCAAATGGTCACAGCCATCGACGGCTGCTGACCGGAGGCAAGTAGTATCAGTTGAAACAGTACTAACGATAAAAAGAAGGAAAAAAATGATTGGCTTTTGGTCAGTCAATCAAAATAGCCATTTTAATGCAACAAATAAGAATGTAAGCAGGTTACTCTCCCCCCACCCAGACAAAAGTTTTAAACAGCTTCACTTAGTTAAAGTGACCTTGTAGTAACCTTATTTGCATCTTGGACCATCTGTAGTTTAGGCCCGACCCCATAGTCTGAAATAGCAGCTTTAAAGTATGTTTTATAAACACATGCTCTCCAAGCAGGTTTGGTTAGACCGTGCAGTCCACGATGGGTTCCTCAGTCCACTGAGACACCTGTTAAACGTAATGCACAGTAGGCATCCACAGTGCCAACAGGCACACCGCAAAATACAACAGAACGGGTCTCCCCACTCGACGCAAGCATTGAGAACATAATTGTGTAGTTTCGTCTTTCTGCAAGAATACTCTGAGTTATGTGCGGGTGAGATAAGTGACACACACGCACACAAAAAAAGAAAGAAAAGAAAAAGGCTTTTTAAAGTGGGTTTACATTCACCACAAGTTCAACTTCCACATGAATTCCATTGAGGATTTCTGGGGACAGCATTGAGTTGGACCAGTGGTGCAAAAAGGCAACATTTCCATATTGACTCGGGATGGGGGTGATGCTTTCTGCTCAAATATCCACTCAGTCTATTCAGAGCCGCTTTCCAGCAAAGCCCTCCCTCTAGTTCCCTGCTGTGTGTTCAAGTGTACAGGCATTATAAAAAGGCAATGTGATTTCCCCAACACTGAGGCATTAAGGGATGGAAGATTGAAAAACATGGGAGTACTACATTCGTTGACGAATTGTCAACTTTTTCTATCGGTGAGAGTTCATCCTAGATTAACGCCGCCTTCTGTTATGGCCTTATAATGGATGGTGTGTTCATCTAGGAACTGTCAACCTCCACAGATGAACTACCGACCTTAGAATACACTCACGGTTCAACACTGTAGTTTTGAAGTAATAGCACCAGTATAGGACAGCAGCAAGCCTGCACAGCACGCCAGAGACCAATAAGTCACTCTCATTGGCTCTCACAGCGGACAACCTGGCCAATGAGTTGGCTTGTCAGAAGAGCGAAAAGTCCCTGTGACAGGTCCAACCGTAAAAAAAAAGTATTCTATTGGTTATCTGCAAAGACCGAGTAAACCAGGCTCAGCTAATAAGGAGGAGTGTTGTGTGGTGGGAAGGCGGGAACTCCCTGAAGAGGAGCTGGTGATTGGTGCGTATCCAAAGCTATCAATCAACCCATACGACCGTTTTGAATAAGCACAAAAAAAACAAAAAACACTATAGAAGGGGTCTTTAGGAGAGTGCTCAGGTCCAGTGGGGCGTGGGGGTCGAGGGGGCTCAGCTAAGGTCATAAGTTCAAGCGCAGGTGCTCGGGCCGTTTGGAGTTCATGGGGTAGGCCTGCTTCTTAAAGGGGGTGGTGCAGCCGAAGCTGGCGGGCCGGCGGATGGGCAGCGGCGCCGACACCTCGGAGCTGCCGTGGCCACCCACGTCCATGTGCTCCACGCCGGCCGACACCTCGGCGGGCGGGTGCCCCGCCAGGCCGCGGGCCGACACCAGGGGCGGGGGGCCCGACAGCAGAGGGGCCCGGGGCCAGACGTCCCCGTTGGCAAACTTGACAGGGCTGGAGAGAGAGAGAGAGACCAGGGGTCTCATTTATAACCGTTGCGTACGCACAAAACGGGGCTGAAAGTGGCGCACGTGACTTTCCACGCCAAGGTTGTGATCTATAAAAAACTAACTTGACGGGAGAATGTGCGCAGCCCTAAGCAAACTCTGACCCATGCGTACGCATGGTTTGTAGGAAAAGGAGAATTGGCGACACAGACGGTGTGATGGTGAACTGAAGTCAGACTGAAGAAATGTAGAGTGAGAAGAACGATTATGTTTTATCATCCCCCTTCATAAGTTTAATTTCAACCCATATCATGCGTTAAATCTATGTAATCAGAATAATTTAAGTCAACTGCGTTATTTCTCAGTTATAACTCCAGAAACATCTCCTTAGAATCAAAATGAAAATTCAAATTGAAAATTCTCTATATTTAATCCTGTCACTCCATACTGTCCACTGACGGCGCGACTGCATGGAATAAAGCTTCTGTCCAACATTTGTCAATAACATAATATTTTTATGTGACACTGTAAACACATAATCAAATGTCAATTAAATCCCAAGTGTGGAAAACCAAGCCACATACTCCTCATCACAATCGTTATATTATTGTCCTTTCCACTTGATGCTTTTCATGACAAATCAGGCATTAAAAAGGGGTTATGTTCAAGAACATTTTACGTGGGTGATTACAAACTGATTATCCAAAGTGTTCTTGGTCAGTCTTATTACCGTAACCCTATAAATACAGCGGTGAGCCCTGTGCGTAATGCTGCACCATGGCACTGCTGCCACTGCTGGAGGACAATGCAAATGGCAGTATTCGGAGGGAGAGGGTCTTCAGGGACCATAACGATTTATTGGTACATAAAAATATGTACCTTTATGTCAGACCACTCCTTTTTTAATTCTGGGACTGTGCGCTCCGTGCCACTGACAGAGTTCACTGCTGCAGCAACATGTTGCCACTCACTCTGCTTTTTCTTGTTAGTGATCCCAATCCCGTTACCACCGAACAAAACTACTTTTCGGGCCTCCACCTCACCCACAAGTGTCTCCACTTCAACCTCCGTGAATTTTAGCTTTTTTGCCTTTCTCAGTCCTTCTGTTATTGTTTCCGACAAGACATAATACTTGCATCTGAGTCTGTTTTATATGCAGATCGCATTTAGAGGTCGTTTGCATTGACCATTTATGGTTAAAAAGGGGCGTGTACAGGGCGGAACGTGAAGCTGATTCAGCTGCGCACACTTGTAGGCACCCTGTGGTTTATAAAGCAAAGATTGCTTAGAGGTGTGTGTACGCAGGGTTTTATAAGTCGGAATATTTTTTGGCGCACGCAAACCTTGGCTTTTGGGCGTACGTACACTTTTAGTAACAATCCCACGCACAGTTTTATAAATGAGACCCCAGGACAGGATGAAGTCAGAGTGTTTGGTTATTACGCTTTTATACAAAAACGACCATCATCAGCCATAAACCGTATGATAAACGTTTTAGTAAGCACTGAATAAAGGTATTTCCATATTTAAAATAAAACTACAATTTGAGAGGGCTATCAGAAACAGAAGGAGATGCTCTTTCTTAATGGCATGCATGCCATAAATATGATTTCACGTTGATTTGGATTTGGATTAAAAAGTGTATAATTACAAAATAGTGGTGAAAGGCAAATTGAGTGCTTCTGGATCATTCTAAGTCATCCCTAGAAACTAAACCAACTGATAAATGCATTCTCCTTGGAACAATCCGTTAGTGGTCAGGAAGACTTCTGGAGAAACCAGACCACGGCCGTTACCTCACAGGTGTCCTGGGACTTCCTAGGAACTTGCGCGGCGAGCGGACCTTGGGCTCGAAGGAGAACTTCTCCTTTAGGTTTTCCAGAACGGAAGGAGCGACGTACGTGAAACCCTGGGGAGGGGGGGGGGGAGGAAAAACAAACCCGGCTGCTTTAGAACCCTGCATCTTTCCAAAAACAGCCCACAGCTGATGATGAGCAATGCAATGCTGACTGGAGCCCCTTATGCAACCCAGAGCTTCCAGGAAGGGACCAGAACAGACATCAACCTATTCTCGGAACAACCTACTGCTTAAGAAGAAGGGGGCGGGCTGAAACAAGAAGTCCACTCAATGTTTTTTTATTTCCGAAGGTCTAATCAAAACAAGGCCACATGTTGGGATGCCACATGTTGGACCTTTGTGAATCCTCATCGTCCATCAACATCATCTAGGGCTGCAATTAATGATTATTCTCATACTCGATTAATCTGATGATTTTATTAATTGATTAATGCTCAAGTCTTATCCAATGTCATTGATAATGAAGTTACCAGAGTCCAAAGTTATGTCTTAAATGTTCTTATTTCATCTCACAAGTAGCCATGAAAAATAAACAATTCCTATTTAAAATGATCTATGATGCATATATTTTAACTTGGACTGCTACATTAAGCAGCAAATGTTTATTATTTGTAGTTGATGAATGAATTAATATTCTTAATACTACATTAATAAATTTAAAAAAAAGACAAATTTGGCCAACAATAGCGGGGAGGAGGAGGAGGAGGTAGCTACCAGGAAGACTTGGTTGGCGCTCTCGCTGAGGGTGGAGTCGTCTGGACTGTCCACCGGGGGCTGGCTGGTGAACTTGGAGTCAAACTGGCTGAAATCGTCGGCCGATTGCTGCCGGGGAGGAAGGGGAGGAAGAGGAAGAGGGGGCGCTTGGTAAGTAACTGTATTGATCCGAGTGCTTACTGAGTTCTAGAATGATCCTTGGGGAAAGGGTTGCGTAAACCAAAAACAATTGACTTTGGTGAAGAATACAGACAGACAAGAGGTCAAGACACTGACATTCAGCAGATTCTCTAACCAGGATCTACATGGATTCCCATACATGTTATTATGGAGAAGGTAGGCGCGGCGGCAACCTATCTACTCTTCCGGAGGACGGTAGACGTTGGAAACTGAAGATCGAACCCAACGCAGCGAGTACCTTCCACCCGGGACTCAAACACCCTAAACCACGACCCCTTTCCTATCCCGAAGATCCAACGTAAATAAGGTCGGGGACCGTCTCCCCTGGCTTGTTTCGATGTCTCCCAGGGGAGCTGTTCAAAGCGGGCCGGACTCACCAGAAAGGGTTTGAAGGGGGGCTCTACATTGCGGGCCAGGAGCTCATCCCAGTTGACATGGCGGAAGAAGGAGTGCGCCTGGGGGAGGACAGCCAAAGGAGCAAGGGGTTTAACGGGGTATGAAAAGGCTTTTTACGTCCTTTGAGGAATGCTCTTTGAACCGAGGGCAAGGTAAAACAAGTCGGAGAACTGCCATGTTCTGCAGGTCCAGCGTTTTGTTTTTCCATGCCGTCTCCGTGCAGGTCCTTGAAAGTAACACTGACGCCAATTACATATTGAAACAGAAATGCACACACACGTCATTTTTTTAAGGATGTATTAAAAAATGTCTACATGACATTCCGCACAAAAACACACAAACAAATGTGCAACAAACACTACACAAGCGCATCTGACGTTTGGAGCAACTACATGCGGGGGATGAAGGCGCTTTTGTGTTATATATCATTGATCCATTTGTCTCCAGAGGGGGTTCTACCCAGCGGTCGAGTTGTAAAAAAAAAAGCCAGGGGGGATGGTGGATTTTAACTTTTAGGAACAGATAATTTGTGCTGATAACAGCGCATATGGTGGGAGACCAACGGTGTGATAATTATTATTAGTAGTAGAATTATTATTATTATATTATTATATATTTTTTGGGATAAAATAAGAGCGATGACTACTGTCATTGCTCTTATTTTAACCCCAAAAATGCAGCTCATCGGACGCATCACACGATTCGAGGCATGCATCACTTTTAAGGATTTTAAAAACTGATTCTTATTCTTTTTTCAAAAATGCATTTGGCAGAGAAGGGAGACTAGCGTTGCTCACGGGTTGGAATGAATGGGAGAAAAGGGGACAGAGTTGTCTGCGGAAGCGATGTCTGAGATGCAGAGACAGCTTCATGCTACCAGTGTCTGTCTCGTACGGTGTGGAATGAGAGCTCGTGAAGGCACGTGCTTTCGCAATAGCATGCTGCCCGAGAATGCAGCGTCGCTGTCAAATCTGTCCCTGGGAAAAGTAACGTTGCGCCGAATTGAAAAAGGAAACCACTATAATGAAATAGCGGGAATATTTCCACATTAATTGATAAAATAACAGGGGATGGGAAGGGGGGATGGCTGTTTCAGAAGGGGGATGCCATCCCCCCTCATCTCGAGTGCTGGTTCTACCCCCAGACCTGGCTCTCACCTGGACCTCCGAGGAGTCCCCAGGTCCTCCTCCCAGCCGTGCAGAGGCGTTTCGTTTTAGCAGCTGTAGGAGAGAGAGAGAGAGAGAGAGAGAGAGAGAGAGAGAGAGAGAGAGAGAGAGAGAGAGAGAGAGAGAGAGAGAGAGAGAGAGAGAGAGAGAGAGAGAGAGAGAGAGAGAGAGAGAGAGAGAGAGAGAGAGAATGGGACTTCTCATTAAGAGCGTTCCAGAGGAATGAGACTTTTGTTAGTATATTGTACTGGAGGGACTATTAAAAAAGGGAATTATTGTACTGTATTTCTTGTAAATGTTCTTTGCCTGCACACTTTATGCAGCTCATGTTGCAGAATCAGAAATACTTTATTGATCCCAAGGAGGACATTGGATCACTTTACACTTGCTCCCATTCTCGAATAGAAATATATTTGAGCATGAAGCTTGGGCAGAATCAAGTCCAAAATAAAGTCTAGACCGTTGCATTGTTGTTGACTGAAATAGGTTTGTTCCCAAACGATCAGTGGCTGGCCCGGGTAGGCTTCCTTACCCGGGCCATTTCCCCCGCTTTTGACATGTTACCGCCCGGAACGTCCCAACATTTAAAATTGAGGACATTTATAGCAGCATACTGCTGCTGTGGTGGTGAATCAAAACAATCACACATAATATAATTGGTTAGGATATTGGCGCTCCTAATTACAGCGATCTTTTTTAAAATCATTGTTTGGTCAATATTTCTACACAAGAGGCGAATTACAAAAGTACCTTGCCCTAAACAATGGCTTAACTAAAACGCCATTAACCAGGATACAGCTCACGTGAAAACATGTGCCTAATGGATTAAAAATCGCCCATTTCCTTTATTAATGCTGCTATTCATTTTTGTGGAGGAGACTCGCCTTACCGATGTCTAGAATGACCACATTACTGTGACGACCATGATATAACACTTTTGCGTTCATTTCTTTTTTTTAAGACTTTTTGTTTAGCCATGGATTCTGGTGTTACACAAAAAGGTCTGGTTACCCTTTTCAGCAGTTCCCTGGCCTCCTTAGTGAGGTACGGCGGGAGGTTGAGCTTGCACTTCAAGATCTTGTCGATGGTCTTCTTTCGGTTCTCTCCCGTGAACGGTGGCTAAGTGGGGAGAATGAAAGGTATACAATCAACAAACATTACTCAAACATAAACTAAGTTACAGCAGCAAAGAAGAGTTAAAATGAAACCGGCCAAATCTAAAAATTAAGAATAGAGTGGAATATCTGCAATATAAATAAACAGCTACTTCACAAATAAATGTAACAGATTAAACCATTTTTTATTATTTATTATTTGAGAAGTCAAATAATAAATACAATTAAAAAAGACACATGAAAAGAAGAAAAAAGAAAAAATGTAAAGATATTATAAATATTAATAACTTCCTACTGGCAGCTGGTATACTTACAGCTCCGGTGAGCATGTCATACATGAGGGCCCCCAAGCTCCACCAGTCGACGGCCCTGTTGTGGCCGCTCCGCGTCAGGATCTCTGGGGCCCTGGGGGAGGAGGAGCGGGGGGCAGACCAGGAAGAGAGCCACGGCCATGGGATGTCAAGTGTGTGTCAAGTGAAGTAAATTGCAGGGATTAGAGGTCAAATAATTAAGTTAATAACAAATAAATGAAACGTACATGTACTCTATCGTTCCACAGAAGGTGTGTGTGACCGTGCCGTCGTGGATGGACTCTTTGCACAGGCCAAAGTCGGTCAACTTCACATGACCTAGAGGGGCGGAAGAGGAAGACAATGAGCGGGATTCAATAAGAAGGGTTCATAATTAAGCTTGATATCTCCAGGATTCAGTGTTGTGATTTATTTGAGCAGTGGCGTAAGATACCTTTATTGTTGAGCATGATGTTTTCCGGCTTGAGGTCCCGGTAGATGATTCCCTTCTGATGCAAGTGGCCGAGAGCCATGGAGATCTCAGCCAAGTAGAAGCTGTTGGATCGATCGATAAAGTATAAACGTTCGGGTCAGGGAAGTCTTCAGCAGAGTTAAAAAATCATGACTCAAAATGGGGTTTGCTCAAAACAAATTGATTTAAGTGGACAGAAGAATTGGTTGGATGCGTTTCATTGTGTCAGCACTTTAAGAGATGAAAACACTCCAGTGTTTAGGGTCCATTTGGTGTCTACCTGGGACACGATCGAGGCCAGACTGTATTACGAAGCCGTCCTCCACTATTTTGATTTATTTGAGATAAAACAAAGGAGGTGTTTTTTGTACAGACTGCAGGACTATAAAAAGGTGAACTTTGGAGGAGGACAGTTCAAATCTAGGGCCAGATCTACAATGATTGTTACTGCTGTGCACTGAACACACTGTGCACGCACACACGCAGGGAACCAAAGCGAAGCGGGTCACGTGTGGAAACAGTGAACGCCAAAACACATTTTTCCAGGATTTTCTGGTCGTCTGCGGAGAAGACGACACTGTGGTATGAAGTGGAAACGCTAACAACAGCTGTCCAGCAGAGCACTGGCGTGACATCACAGCGTGTCCTACCACGCCGTGTCTTCCATGAAGATCCCCTCTCGCTCCAGCTGCATGAACAACTCCCCGCCTGCAACAAACCACATGGAAAATGGCCGTCAGAGAGGTTTTATTAAGCAGGGGTTCTTACACTTTACAGAAAATCTATGGACCCTGAATACAATTTAAGTGTGTCTGGGAGACCCGACCGCACACTCAGGAAACTCTTGAGCACACTGGAATGGGTGTTCCTCTCAGAGGGTCCCGGGTGTTGACAGGCTGTGACGTGCCTCCAACTGGATCGCGAAACATTTGGGGTTTTAAAAATCACTGTATTAAAGTATCATATAGCTGCCATTAGAAATAAGGCTAATTCAAAATTGTAGGTTTAGGGTGGTAGGCGTCCTTGAGCAAGATGTCAAATCTCTTCATGCTCCTCCTTGTTTCTGTATTCCCCATAAGTTGCTTTGGACCTGTATGGGCTTCTAAAAGACTAGATTTTAATAGAGATAGTAGAAAAGAAACTAGCCTTGTTAAAAATACTAGATGTAAACCCTTTGACCTCTGATTCTGTATTGGCGAAACCCGAGCTCCCATCTTCCCTTACTTTTGTCAGAAGAAGAACATTGGAAACTTTAAGCCATTGACATAGAATTCCTTTGTGAAAGAAACAGTTTGAGTGTGTGTTTGTGTGTGGGAGTATGTGTGGGAGCGTGTGCAAAGCCTCACCGCTGAGGTACTCCAGGATCAGGTACAACTTGCCGCCGGTCTGGAAGGCATAGATGAGGTCCACGATGAACGGATGCTTGACCTCTTCCAGAATGTTCCTCTCTGCTTTGGTGTGAGCCGTGTCCTTTGCATTGCGCACGATCATGGCCTGTCGGAATAAAGCAAAAGGACTTTGTGATTTTTAATTTCCCAATGTAAATGGATATTTCCCATGCCAAACAAAGCTCTTTTGAATTCTAATTGATCTGCGAGACATCTAGGGACGAGGTAAGAGCCTTTTCTGAGGTCACACCGGTTGGCTGGCGTTTCGGCGTGCTTCCAAACATCAGTTACAGATGCAGGATAGGAAGCGGTATTCCCCGGCCGTTAAGGTAATTATCCAAACCTTTACCATACCCTTTCTGGGAATATGAACAGGCTCCCTAATGAAAACATTCTGCTGACAGATATATTTGCATATGGTCACAATATATTCGTTTACTCCAACATTTTTGTTGCAAATGGTCGTTTTTGTTTAGATTTTAACCACCTTTAAAGATTATTCCCTTTCACATTGTTGCTCGACAACGTCTAGTTTTATTCTGAAGAAACCAAGACAGAAACCAGGGCTGTGTAAAAATGAGAATGGAGGTTAAATGAGAGAGCACCCCCTCTGGAGGTCAACTCTGGAAGTGCGATGGTTTTGAGCCTTGTGATTATCCTCAATGTAACAATGACAATGCATTTTAGTTGTCTGTGTTTAACAATGAACAAAATATGCAACCAAATAAAGACATTTTAGAACAATGGCCTTTATTAACCCATAGACATCTTACTTTTTTTAAGACTTTCATGGCAAATATTTTCCCTGAATCGGCACCTGCCACCTTCCGAACTTGGAAGACCTGTAAATACAAAGCATTTAGTTCCTCAAGCAAATCCACTTCTACAGTCCTGGAGTCACGATAATCTGCTTTGATTTGAACCTGGACAATTATTGTAGGCTACATTGAGTTATAATTGTGTGATGCGTTAGCATTTCAGTCAGCTTGACACTTAACACTCTTTATTCGATTCAACATTATGTAAAGAATACTTTCAACAAGTGTTATGCTAGTTAAATAAAGAACAATTCGGAACAACTAAAGGGCTGGCAAGTTATCCACTTGATGGAATATAATCCAATGGAGTAGAAGTGACATAAATGGGTAGTTAAAATAATTATTTAAAATTATAAATAGAGAAACCATAAATGTAACAAATGCATTAATATTACAAACAACATTAAGTTATTTATTTAAAACCAAAACAGCACAATTTTTTTTACCTTTCCGTAGCCACCCTTCCCCAAAACCCTAAGTAACTCAAAGCATTCTGGCTTGATGGGCTCAGGGCCCTTGTTGACGATGTTCTCAGAGATTTCAAACTTCTCACAGTCATCTATATTACTGAAAGAAAGACAAAACGAAAACCAATCAACTCCATATCTGATCTTAATGTACACACATGGCTACATCGATGGGGGGCAAACACGACCGTAACATTTGTCACTAGTGCAACTAGTGCAACCAGGTAGTCTACTCACAATTCAAAGGCACTACACTCCATGCCTTCAGTGTGCTGAACCTGAGAATAAAATAGAAAAGAAACGGATTACATTGGCTGTATTAAAAAGCTGCCACTCATCATCCAGGCAAAAAGAGCGGCGTTTGGATTGAGCAGGGATTGAAAGGATAGAGACTGAGCGGAATATGACCACACACATACACTGAGATAACCTCGTCCATACGATCTTTATTTAGCTCTCGTTATCAGGGTAGGGTCAACTACAGTATACACGTAGGAAGTCATGATAAGGAGGAAGCAATATATCATCACAGGCAGTTCCTACGAAAAACCAATACACAACATTTTAGCCTAAGTTGCTAACTATTGGGCCAACTCTATATACAACTTTTATGGCGTATTATTCATAACGTAGTTGATAAGCATGCAATGTGCTTTCCAAACTACAATGAAGAGGTACAGTACACTGGAGATTGAAAGGAGATGGGATTCTGGGAGCGGATTCTCACACCGGTGCCATTTAACTAGTGCTTAGTAGGTGTACAATACGTGTAGCATCTGCTAGCTTCGGCACCTAGCCACCCGGGCCCTTTTCTAAGGGACGGCGCGCTTGCTAAATGCTAACAGCATCCTAGCGTTCAGCCGACTCACCTCCTCATCCAGGAGCTCGTCGTCAGACGCGTACTCGTCCGGTTGATCCAAATCAATGTCGAAGACTCCTGCCATGGCGCCGGTGTCTCTCACAAAGTCTTTAATCAGAAGGTAGAGCTCTATTCCACCACTTCATGGGATCACCATTGCTATTGCTGCTACTACCGCTGCTGCTGCTGTTGCTGCCGGCTAAAGGAGCCATGCGCTGCTCTCAGTGCGCCAATAATAACCCACCAAAACAAAACTCCGGAGCGGAAAATCAACAAAGGAGGGATCCGGTGCACGAGGGCTCTTCTAGATGGGCATTTGGACAGGATGCTGTGGACATGTCCATCAAAACCTTGTTCTTTTAATACATTCATGGTCCATGTGTACCTAAAGTGGAATAAAAAAAATCTGTTAATGTTGAGGTTGTATTTCTTAATGTATCTTGATATAATCATCCTAAATTCACTTTTATTTTACTAAACCAGCATAACTCTCAGCATTGGAAGGGGTTTCTCCCTGATAAAACATGCACATCTGCCTAATAATGACAAAGAGGTTAATCATGGAACAACATAGGCCTATTATCACACTTGTCCTTTGATTGCAATGGTACAGTGCATATCTGTATTGATTAAATGCACAGTTTGGCAAGTAGGCTGTTTTAATGAACCTCAATCTATATGTCCTTGCAAAGGTTGACATGTGCACCATGGCTTGCATCCCAGCATGAAATTGCTGTATCTGAAAGGGTTTGGGGAAGACTATACTGTTGCTATGGTAACTGTCTAAACAACTTCTGATAGTTTGTTTTATTATTGACCAACAACCACATCAAGATGTATTCTGGAAACAGAATATGA
>NC_136939.1:8916979-8926979 GCF_949987615.1 Pollachius pollachius | reverse complement strand
AATCAGCGCCCACAAATTCCTAACAACAATTGAATTGTGTGTGTGTGTGTGTGTGTTTGCAACCTTGACTATTGTCAATGATGCATCTACATTCTAATCAGATTCAGTTACCAAAAGACAAGACAAGACAAGATATTCATTCGATTTGTGGTTTCATTAAATAAATCTTTAAGCAAGATGCCTAAACTCTATCTGCATATTGATAAAATGCAGTCGCTTGGGACAAAAGAGCTAAACACCTTTATAGTGAACAGTAAATAAATAGGATTTGGATATAAGGGAGGTTTTCTTTTGTTTCTTAAATCAAACGCAATTGCTACTTGTACATACCTATAATAAAAAAATTTAATCACCCATTGTATTTTACTTATTAAGAAAAACATTTAGAAGGCTGTTTTTTATTATTACTATCCAGTGTTGACATGAGAAACATCACTACGATAAATATTAAGTATGTATTTAACTTGAAATAAAAAATTGGGAGGTGATCCCAACGTCGGGAAAGAAAATAAGTGGTGAGCTAAATAAATAAATCTGTAATGTGATAACCATTTACGATGGAAACATTAGGGAGGAAATCGGAGCGTGATGGACTCAATATCCTCCTTGTCTCTCAGCGGGGCCGACATGTGAGATTCTTTGGGGGCCCCTGAAGGTCAAGGCCGGCTCTGTGCGGTCAAGTCGCGTCACACAATGAACAGAACCCAAACTTGTTTTCAACACAACCTTTATTTATCAATCAGGGAAATAGACGGAACGGTTACCTATGTAGCAGGAAACAACAAGCACAACAGTACACGCACCTTTTTCTTTTTTTTCTTCTTTTCTTTTTAAAGCCAAACAGGCACTTATACGTATAAACATAAACAAAGTTTCCAGACGTGCACACACACTCTCTCACACACACACACACAGATGTGCGTAGACTGGGCATGCCAAAAGGGGGCTCCCCTCATGGAACAGGACGTTCGAAATCTGCCAAGAAAAACCAACTCCCCGGGCCAGAGGGGCCATTCCGATGTTGTCCACTAATACAGAAAAAAAACAACACGATATTAACCAGCCCCCCCCACCCCCCCAAACATGTAGCTGAAGCACCTCCCTGTCGGGGCACAATTCCTTTCAGCTTTGCATAATAAGCAAAGTGTGGCCCACAGAACTACACTCCCCCGAGGAATTTGTTCCAATAAAACGAGGCTTTAAAAAACGAAAGAGACCGAGCGCAAAAAAGGAAAAACGCGCCGCGCCGTATTGAGCAACAACACATCGTTCTCAGGAACCACGAAAAAGAGGGAAGTGTGTAAAAAAAAATATACATATGAAAAAAGAGAAAAGGGAAGCGAGGTGGGGGCCCCGGCTGTGGAGCAGCGTGTTGTGCGCGCTGGGGCTCTCTGTCACAATGGAATGTGTTGCAATAAGGTGTGCATTTCTGGCTTCTATGGAAATCCATGTGTGCGTGTGTGTGTGGTCTTGCTGCTGCGGCCGCACACACACACACGCGCACACGCCCCAAACGCACACCACAAAACAGACAGAAAAAGCATGAACCGTCGACACACAGAGGCATGTGGTGCATCGCATACAAAACAGCGCATATGGTAAGTCCTCCGTCGTCGAATCGGATTATAGTGGTAGGAAAAAAAGAACCGTTCACCCCCCCCCCCCACACACATAAAATAGAAAACGAACGCTATCACGGACAACGGCAGGGAGGGAGTGAGGGAGGGAGGGAGTGAGGGAGGGAAGGAGAGGGGATGGGCGGGGAGGAATGGGGAACGATGTCTTTAATTCCACCGTAACGGTTTGTGAAAAAAAAAGAGAAGTGACATTACAGCGGAAACACGGCCAAATGGGAACTGATGCTTCACCGGCACAATGATCACAGCATGACGGCAAGAGAGCAGGGACAAAACAGGATGCTGGTTCGAGATGAAAGAGCTCAAAATGTCAGACAGCCTACAGACTGTTGTCGCCTTGCAATCTAACAGCCAACACCAGTCTGATAAGCTATCTGACAGGCCGAGAGAGTGAGAGACACAGCGCCCCCAGGGCGAATGGATACATGTAATGCACTGCACGGAGACACACACACACACACACACACTCAGACAGATGCACACACACACACGCCCATGCCCCCCCATCCATCCCCACTTCCTCTCCTCGGAAAAAAAATCCCAAAATGGAATAAAAATCTTTACATCAAAAAAAAAAGTAATCCTTACTTACCACGAAGACAGAATGGAAAGGGAGTGGTGGATTCTGAATGGCGTGACCAGTGCGAGCAGGAGCGCAGCGCAAGCGAGGCGCAAGCGAGGCTTGCTATCCGCTCAACACTGCCCCTCTGTTTTGAATCTAGCCGACTGATTTGTCTCCTGGCTCCTGCGCCGAGGCAGTGCAACGGGTTCATTCGCAGGTTCAGCCGAGGTAACGGCACAGGCGCGCTGAGCTGCTGCTGCTTTTTTTTTTCATCGCTCCCTCACTCGCTTGCGCTCTCGCTCTCTCTCGTTTCTTTCTTTCTCCCCCCTCTACTCACCCCCACCCCCCCCTGCCCGCACCACTCATGCCTGCTGCGCTGTGCACAGCGACGGGGAGGAGAGAAAGAGTGAGAGAGAGAGAGAGAGGGAGGGAGGGAAGGGAGAACATCACTCTTTTTTTATCCAGCCGGTAAATAAAAAACGGAAAAAGATCCCTAATAAAAAAAAAAAGGACAAAGCTGAACCGAGTGACCGACCAGCGAAAGCCAGCTGCTATTAATAAAAATGAAACAAAAATTCAGACCACCCCCACCCACCCATCCAACCACCACCACCACCCCCAAAAACAGAGGAAAGACAAAGATGTGATTAAAAAGCGAGGGTCTGCGTCCGGGGGTCTCGTGGTGGCATCAGCCGATGAACAGGGGCTTCGTACGGTCCTTCAAACTGGGTCGGGTTGAGGCCCAAAGGAGGGAGAAAGACAAAGGAAAAAAAAAATCCCATCCAATAAAAAAAAGAAAAAAAAGAAACTGCCGACAGCCAAGCCCCGGTACTGTATCTACTTTAAAGAGAAAACCTCTTATCTGCCAAACAAAAGACTAGCACACTAGCATCTTACACTATTAGCCCGAGCCACAACCATCTCTCCGTACGGAGAGATGAAAGGGAGAGGGAGGGAAAGCAACAAATGTGGCAGCCACACTAACAGCCCACTATCTCTATCACTCACCCACCTCCCTCTTCCTTCTCTCTCTCTCCCCCCCAGACTGTCTCTCAGCCCTGCCTCACGCAATCGTGAACACACACACACACACACAACCACGCACACACACACGCATCGTCAAAGACGTGATTCAGTGCTTGCATCTGGTGGTGGAGTACCCTAAGGCTGACTCATGTACTCTCTTCCTGGAAGTAGGACAATAAGGGGCAGACAAAGGGACCAGCAGGGGTGGAGGTGCGTCAGTCACACATTTCCCCCCTTTATCAAATCTGCTACTCTACTTCTCACCACACCACTTAATATCCTAATCACTACGCACGGCCAGGCATGCTGACATTACACTCCTACCACGACACTCTTACCAACCCCACTACTTGGGTTACCGGCAGCAGAAGCGCTAGTGCACTGTGCCGTGCACTAGCGCGCACATGATGACGGCTCTAATGAGTGTATTGCACAATCACGCCCAGCAATGGCCGGGTCGTTTAAAATTAAACATTTTATAAATACACTGGGAATAGAGCAAAAAACGTTAATCGATAAGATAAACAGAAATAGAAGGCTTATGATCAACCCTATTGTCACGGTAACAACACATTCACGAGTTCACAACAGAGTAAAGAGAGAGGGCCTGAGCGGTGTAGCTTAGGCCGACAACAGGTCTAAATGAAGTAGCGTGTAAGGGGATCAGGCGGAGGGTGCTAGTGAAAGGTGCTCTGCTAATGTGTTAAGCTCAAGGCCTCTCTGAGGAGCATTAGGCCCCATTCCTTCTCCAGAATTGGCCCTAAGCACCATGTGGTACTCTCTCCAGAGAACACCCTACACCTACTCCCTCACACACACACACACACACACACACACACACACACTTGAGAACAGGCAACAGAACAAGTAACCAACCTACCTCAGCGGAAAGGAAAGAAAACAAAGGAAAAGAGCCAGCCCTGACAGCAGAAGCGAAGGAAGTCCAGGTTACACACAAGCCTACGAGCTACCACTGAAACAAAGGCCACCGCATGGAGCGTTGACACCACCGAGGCTTCTGGGTAACGATGGGTCCTCTCTGTGGCAGAGGCCCCGGAGAGGAAGAGCAGAGGAGGAGGAGGAGGAGGAGGAGGAGGAGGAAGAGGAGGATCGAGAGGCCCCTCCGTGACGTGTGAAGGGGAAGGTGGGGAGGAGGGGCGGGGTCTGGGGCCCCCCGCTACACCCCGGGCCCCCGTCACTCGCTCTTGGCCTCGGACGGCTTGACGGGGTGCGTGCGCTTGGCGTAGCTCTGGGCCATGGAGTTGACGATGGAGATCACAAAGAAGCCCACCATGACCACCACCACCTTCTCGAAGAGCCACGACAGCCAGCTCTCCTCCTGCTGTGCACAGACCGAGAGAGATGGGAGAACAAGCATTTGGTCAGTGTCCTGGAGCCCTCCAAAGCCTCCGGTCCCCCCTGCTCCCCCCTGGCCCCTCTTCCATCCCACCCACAGCCACCCCAAAAACTTCCCACCCTCACCTCTCGCGGCCTACGGTAACCCAAACTCCCCTCTTGCCGGCTGGTGATCTGGGTGCGTGTGCAGTGTGAACGGGGCACCAGCATGTGCGGGACAGATAGAGATCGGGGAGAGAGAGAGAGAGGGGAGGGGACGGCGAGAAGGGGGAGGAGGAGGAGGAGGTGGCCACCGGGAGAGGGGCCGGGGTGTAGAGGAGGAGAGGAGAGGGAGAGGGAGAGGGGAAGTGGGGTGGGAGGGTGGGGGTAATAAAACCCGCAGCAGCCTCTGCCGCTCCCGCCTCCCTTAACGCCCCCGTTGACCCCATCCCTGCAACGCGGCCTCAGCCCGGGTTGAAGCGGCCTCTCCCGCTCCTCTCCTGTAAACTGCAGCGGGATCCGGTTACAGGGCTTTTTCGACCCGGGGAAAGAGACCCAAAAGGGGACGTTGTTCTGGGAAAACGGCTTTAATCTGTCCAACCACGGTGGTGTTTTTGTAATTCGCTCTCTCTGGGTTTTGAAGCGGCCGACGGACAACCCCGACCGGGGGGAAGAAAAAATATGTATTTTTGAGGAATTGAGAAAAAAAAAAAACGAAAGCCGGGGGAGAGCCCGAGGGGGGAGAAGAAAAAAAATAGCCAGCGATCGACTCTGAGGACGAGGGGAGAGAAATACGGGGTTTCAAAGAGAGATAGGGCTGAAGCTACAACTGACTCTTTTGTGCGAGACGGGGGGAGGGAGGAAGGGAGGGATCTTCAGTCACCGCTGGGTTCAGGCGGGGCGCCGTGCGCGAGTGTGTGCGCACGCACGTGCGTGGACGTGTGTGTGTGTGTCACGGCGGGGAGTGACCACACTCACTCTAGTTGCTAAGATGGGACATGAGTCAGCACGGCCCCCAAGCTACAGCCGAAGAACCCCACACTGGCCTCTCCCTCCCTCCCTCTCTCTCTCTCCCTCCAGCTCACTCCCCCCTCATACAACACACACCTCGAAAAAACTCTGCCGCTGGCCTTGGTGATCAACTACAGGCAGAGGAAGAGATAACAATGAGGGCCGCTAACTGGAACACAGCGTGGATAATAATAAACACCTCTGTGCGCTATCTGGACTCATAAATACACTGAGGTTAAAAAACACGCAGTGAACGAGGTAGAGGCCGATGAATAATTGAAGAGAGCAAGTGGCACAGGTAGAGAGAGGAGGTGGAAGAGAGACGGGAGAGAGCGAGAGAGAGAATGAGAGAGAGCGAGAGAGAGCGCGCAAAGTGGGTCAGAGTGAAAAGCAAAACACAGATAAAAGGGGAAGGAGGGGGGGAAAAGAAGGAGGAAGAGAGACAGAGGGAGAGAGAGGGAGAGTGGGAAAGAGGCGAAAGCAAAGGGGGCCCGCATTCTTTCCCTCTCTCGCCCCTCATGTAACTGAATGAATAGAGAGAGAGAGAGAGAGAGAGAGAGAGAGAGAGAGAGAGAGAGAGAGAGAGAGAGAGAGAGAGAGAGAGAGAGAGAGAGAGAGAGAGAGAGAGAGAGAGAGAGAGAGAGAGAGAGGCGGTTGAAGAAAAAGAAAAAGAAAAAAAAACAGAGGGACAGGAGGAGGTGGAGGAGGGTGGTGCTGGGTCTCCGAAGGGGGCCCCTGTGGTACTCACCGTTGGGATCCCGTCTCCCGCGTGCTGGCTGCGCAGCCGGGTCCTCTGGGCCTCCAAGTAGTCCCTGAAGGGCCTCTGCAGTGCCGCGCCCAGCACTGGCACCACACTGGATCCAGCAGCACAAGACACACACACACACACACACACACGCGCACGCACAAACAGGAGAGCGGCGAGGGAAAAGAGACAGAGAGAGACAGAGTGAGAGAGAGAGAGAGAGGGACAGAGAGGGAGGGTAGAGGAAGAAGGTGGAAGAAAAGAGGACGGAGGAGGAGGGTGAGCACTGAATCACGTCACATCATTGTTACTCACCAGCCCAAGGGCAGCAACAAAGAGAGGGGGGGGGGGGGGGGGGGGAGAGAGAGAGCATGCTGTCCCACCTCCTGTGTACAGTGTGTTGTCTCCATGCCCCCCCCCCCCCCTCCCTTCCCTCCTCTCCTCTCTCGTGAGAGAGAGAGAGAAGCAACAATCCACGCAAAACACATCCCACGCAAAGGAAACTAGGATCAAACCCGGAACAAATAAAACACGTGCGCCTGCGCTGCGTTCTTCTCTCTCCCAAAAAAAAAATACAAAATACCCAAAACAACAACAAAACCAGAGTACAAAATGTACTGGAGCGATGTTAATCAGCTTAGTGAGGAAAAGAAAAGAGAAAGAAAGAAAGAAAAACAAAGAGAGAGCAGAGAAAGGAGAAAAGCAGAAAAGAGTTCAACCCGTTCACACAGCGGCAATAGACAACCGCATTCTCCGGCTCTGTTTCACACACACACACACACACACACACACACACACACACACACACGCTCGCTCGCTCGCTCGCTCGCTCGCTCGCTCACACTCACACATGAACCCGTTCAACTCCGCTGCAGTGCCTCTGCTCCGCCGCAGCAGTGAGAGAGAAATGAATGACTTCTCAGAACTCTCACATTTATCACCGGCGGTTCCTGTAAGAACTGGTTTCAACCAATTAATGAGGAAGTGAGTCGTACCGGGGCTGTGTCATCACTGGCTGGGACCTGGGGGGGCAGCCCATAGGGGGAGGGAGCTTCTGTAAGACGGCCCATATTAGGAAACCCTTTACAAGATTTAGCCACCAACTACAAGCACACTATGCACCCCCCACCTCACCCCCCATCTCCTTCCTCCCCATCTCTCTCTTGGTCGCCTCCCTCCCTCGCTCTCTCTCTCTCTTCCTCTCTCTCATACACACACACACACACACACACACACACACACACACACACACACACACACACACACACACACACACAAAGAAAGACAGACAATCTACGAAGTGGAGAAAAAAGAAATTGCCCTAGAATAGTTGAATGGCCCATCCCTACACCGGAGTTAGTGATTAATCACTAAACAAATACATACTTAAGACCTGAGAGCTTACAACTCTTTTCACAAGACTGTACACAGTCAATGACATCGTTGGAGCCTATTGTTTTGTCCCGATTCCCGTCGAGTTGAACATGTGTCCTGGCAGCACGGTGTTCAGGCTGCATCAAAGTGCAAGGACACTTCAAAGGACAACATGATGCGTGGGCAGATAAATGTCATATACCGTTGGGTTTATGGCTGGTAACTTTCTCTTGAGAGCACAAAGAATGACACATACACACACAGAATACGCACGCACCCACAGGATACACACCCACACACACACGCACACAGAAACGCACACCTTTTTTAGGGAAAAGGTGTGCGTCTATCTATTGGGTTCCCAACAGGAAATGCAATTTGATAATGATTAACTTTATATCTAAAGGGTTTCCCTACAATGAAAGGAGATTGAATCAACAGGAAGTGAAACAGAAAAGGGGACTAACAGAAATACTTTTTGGAGGGAATTTTTAACATGTGTCTTTAGTTTCTTTTTCTATTTAAGAAAGAGAAAATCCTTGAAATGTATTATTTAATGCTACAAAATAATTTCCATACAAGAAGAGTTTTACCGCCATGAAATATATTATCTCTAGAAATACAAACACAAAATAGAAATGCCAGTCATTGAAGAAATGTGAACCGGTCTGAACAATGAAAGGGCACTTATAGATGTTAGAAATGGCGGGCTTGAATCATACAGCGAACGATGAGCAATACTGAGTCACAGAGCCCGGGCAAATGAACTAACAAAGAAAAAGAACTTCAAACCCAGTGCTCAAAAACACACTCTGTAAACCTCTCAAAGCCTTCTCTTGGTGTTTGAAAAGAAAGCTTTTATTCTAACTTAAGCCTTTTGCGGGATATTCACCACGTCTTTTCGACAGAGCTCATCACTGTGAAATGGATTTGTTTAATTGTGATCATAAAAAAGCCGCTGTAAGTACTTTGAGTTAAGTATTTAAGTTCACAAAGAATGTCCATATCGATATGGTTGGCTGGTTAGAGAATGGGACTTTTTACGAGTGTTCAAGAGGCGGCTAATTTGTGTTTCTTGTAATTTTGTGACTTGCAGGCAAAGAATACATTCCTTATTTAAAAAAGGAGAAACTCTGATGGCTGAATTGCTGTTGTGAAAAAGCTGTTGAATTTGGGTGCATTTTTGTCTTCTCTTATCTATGTTAACTGATTAATTTTCATTGCCTTGGTTAAAACAGGAAAGGGGTTGAACTGAGGTTACATCCAGCTTTTTATTACAGCATTAACAAACTTTATTTGCTAGCAAAACAATTAGGTCCAGTCATCAGCTATTGACTTAATCTAAACAACATGCATGGCGCAATTATATTAACAGTTAGAAAGGAAAAAAGGTCTGAAAAAATCATGTACTTACCTATTGCGGCCCTATTATTAGGGTTATAAATCTACAGTTATAAAGTTATAGATTTTATATTTATTTTCTTTAAGGTCCTTGTTCAAATTACATGTCTATAATTAATTTTAAAGCTAATATGATTTCTTATTATTGATCAGGAATATTAATTATGTGTCAATCCGACTATGGTTTAGCTTAGAGGATTGTTATTGTAGAACAACAACAATAAATATGGTTCATAAGTTGTGGTCGAATTTGTATTATGTAAAAAATAAATATAATACATACAAAAACAACGACTTGCATTGTGTGTTTTGTACAATTCTCAAGATCCTGTCAAAACTAAAATATCTCCTAAGATTCTCCTAAATAAAACATAATGCTATTCAACTCTGCCATACTTCAATATATATTATTTATGCAGATTTTGAATTAAGTATACATAATAGCAGCCCTTATATTGTTTTACTTCAATTAGATTCCAGGTCTAAACACTGTGAGGATGAACAGAGAGTAGAAAAAACGAAAACAACAAAAAAAATACAATTCTGGTAGGCTTTTGGTCGTTAAATTCCTGCCTGCGTGGATCCTATCAAACTTTATAACTCCTGTAGTTTAATTCATGAAACCACTTCCAGAGGTTGGGCAAAATGCATTGAAGTACTTGCTTTCCCTTTCGGGGATAAACGTTACATTCCATGTGATGATTCTTATCACAGATTGCTAATTATTATGTTTAACAGTATTTGTAGCTGTAATTAAAAATGTTAGTTGATAGGAAACCCCCCAAAAAAATCCTGCTAAAAATGCAGCCAAATATCTACATATGGTGTAAAATATAAATCAATAGATTCTGTCGCATTGTCAGAATCTTTGCATAGAGGAAATATCTATTTTTCATGACCGTCACTTGA
>NC_136939.1:8889479-8911979 GCF_949987615.1 Pollachius pollachius | reverse complement strand
TGTGTGTGTGTGTGTGTGAGCAGGCATAGTGAGCAGACCTTGATCAATAACATCTTTGTCACTCTTTAGGTCAGTGGATTAGAGTACCCCACCCAACCCCACCCCACCCCACCCAACCCGGCAGAACATTCCAGTGACTAATTGAATGAAGAGAAGAAGAAAAAAAATCGTATAAACAGGAAAATGTCTTGATTTCTTTTGCCCGTAAATGGGTTTGAGGAAGTGTCCTAAGATGGTTGTACCCGAGCGATAAGCTCATTCAGCCTTTTGTTGCTCCTTAAATCATTTTTTAGTACATTAAATGTCTTCTCTCAAATTAAATTATAAAATGATGCTTCAATTTGTATTATTAACATTATACAGGGTAAACAATACATGAAAAGGTATTTGTCTTTTCTATACTATATCTCAGCAAAAGTTAAAAGTATAATAGCAAATCATAAAATACCATTATGTAATGTGAACAAATATGCCCAAAATTAAGATTTTGAACATTTTGGGCAACATTACTGCGTTTGAACTTTGACTACATTTATTGACGGTTGGTTGAATTCTAAAGAAAACGATGCATTCTAGTTAAATACAGCATAATCTGTGAACAATTATAAAAGTCAATTGGCTATATATTTAATAACTGGTGTTTCATTTCCAGCATCATAGTAGAGCTTTGGATAGCTGTCAAACTTGAGATGGTAATGATTTTCGCTGATAGAAAGATAGAAGGAGAAAGTCAGAAGGCAGATTTTGTCTGATTCACTTTCAGTTTCAGATTTTGGCTGTACTTTCGTTCAGGTTAGTGATGCTTTTAAGGAATACCCAATTCCCACTTTAAAAATCATAACAAAAATGGATATGGTATGAAAGTCCCATAACCTTAAGGAGATGAACTGGGTCCATCAATGGGATGAATTGTCCCATTAGTCTAAGATTTTTCTAAGAAAAAATTCTCAGACAGACTTCAGAAAAATCCTATCTCCCTCATTTAAACTATTAATCAAAAAGCTTACTCTTGATTTTGGTTAAATTTGTTGGAAAAATGTAATAACATTTCATCACATTAAGATTTTGTGACACCATAGAGGAAAGGTGAAATCAAGCCCTGAACAATGCATTTTTTTTTTTTTTTTGTGAAATATTAAACTATTAGTGAATTAATTCAATTCACCTTCTCTTCAGATCGTAAAGGGATTTACTTAATCTAATTCTATGATTTTTGCTCTTATAAATCGTACAAAATCGACAATCTCTTTATTTTGTTAAGGCACGAAAACAAAAATTTGTGCAGACAGAATAGGTTCTGATTGTCTGATCAGGATGCAATAAGACAAAATGATAGTCTCATTGTTGCAGAATTTCTGCTGCTACAGTCAGATCGTCTCAGATACGGCCCAAATTACTGCCTGGTGCTCATTCGGGTTCAAACTCTCAACCTCATATTCAAACATCTGTTGATTAGACATGTCCAGCCCTTTGAGCTTGTGCATTCATTACACTAATAAAAAATAAATTATGCACATTAAAATACCTCCCTATGCAAGACGAGTCCAGCTAGACTTCAATTTTAATCTAATCCAAACAACAATTACAGGAAAAGTTCAACTGAGCGGACGCCTTAATGTCTGGTTCAACATGGGCTGGGCGGGGGGGGTCTACAGATATTTTCCGGTAACATTCTGCCTTCGAACCCCCAGGCCTGATCTAGGGTTCCCCTGGCGGCCCCCCGCGGTGGAGAGCTGCCTGCAGAGACCCTGTGGGGCCCCTCTCAGGCTTCCGGTGTTCACGGAGGATCAGGCAGGGGGGGGTCGGAGGAAAGAGCCACCTGCACGCCCTTTGTGCTGGTAATGCACTCCTGCCTGTGCCATGCACTGGGATGGAAATGGCGGCATTCTTATGGAAAAGTAGAATCCCAGTCCCCCCACTGTCCCACCACAGGTTTCCACTGGACTGGAGAAAGCTTTCCCATGGGCAGAGCTTATCTCTCAATGTATCTCTGCCTCTCTCAGGCCCCGTCCGCACGGAGCCGAAACGGGCGAAGACGATCCGGTTTCGTTTTATGCGGTTCAGGAGCATCTCCGTAAAGACGGAGTCGTTGCGAAACCGCACCGAGCTGTAGAAACGCTGCAGTAAATATTCAAGGCGCCGGTTCTCCACAGAAAAAGTGAAGCGCATCAAGCCTGCGCGCTGTGTACAAACATTCAGTCACGAGGAGATTCAACCTTTTAAATTGAGCAGAAATACTTTTTAATGTACAGTTAGCAATTACATTTATCAAGGGGCTTTATTTAAAGCTACAAAAAGAATGCAAATGACGACCTCTGACGTCCCCCAGCTGGTGGGGGGGCTAATGACGTCATCGTATGCGCTTCAGGCGTCCACACGAATCCTAACACGAAACCGCATAGGTCCGGATAGATTTGAAACCACCTCAGAGGGTGGTTTCAGAAATGTGCGGTTTTGGGCACCGGATTCGCCGGCTCCGTCTGGACGGTCGGCCGAAACGCACAAGACTTCTGTGGTTTCACCAAAAAATCGGCTTTGTGTGGACGGGGCCTCAGTCGCTCTCTTTCTCCCTCCATCTCTTTACTGCTTAAGAGAGAGTGAGTGTGTGTGTGTGTGTGTGTGTGTGTGTGTGTGTGTGTGTGTGTGTGTGTGTGTGTGTGTGTGTGTGTGTGTGTGTGTGTGTGTGTGTGTGTGTGTGTGTTGTAAGCAGGGATAACCCCCCCTGCCCCCTCCCATACACACACACACACACACACACACACACACACACACACACACACACACACACACACACACTCCTCAAGACCCTAGTCTTGAAAACAAAACGGCACACACTGCCAAGAGACAAGAGCCGCCCGGTGGGTTGAAGCCGTCATGGCTTGACTGCGGGGTTCACTTCAAACTTTTCAGGGCACCAAGCCGAGAAGGGAGACAAAGCGAGTCGCGTGCCACCTGAATGGACGAGGTTTCTTTTGAGCCTGTCTCTTTGTCAGTCTCTCTGTCGCTCTCGGTCTCTCTCTTTTTGTCTCTCTCTCTCTCTCTCTGTCTCTCTCTCTGTCTCTGTGTGTCCCTCTCCATCTCAGACGCTGTGTCAGCAGATGATTCCTCCACTGCAATGAAAGGAGGAATCCTTTGGCCCAAACTTCAGAAACCCTCTGCGCCCCCCCCCCCCCGGCCCAGACAGACTGACAGGCAGACTAGTGAATCAGCACATTAAGGCCCCAGCGGCCCCACAGAAGATGGCCCCCAGTCTGTCTTTCCTGTATTTAGTTTTTGTTTTCACCCCGTGTGTGTTTTCCCCGCATATCATCACATCTGGCCGGTGGTGCAATCACTTATACCCTACCCAGAGCCAGACATCACCCTGAACATCAGGCAGGCTGGCTGGACCCCCTAATTGTTTATCTGTCTGTCTGTATTTTATAACACTGACAGCCATAAAACCTGAAATCAAACTTATTTTCTTTGTTTTTAATAAATATCTGCTTTTTCTGGAACGACATTGGTATGAAGACCATAAGTTACTGATCATACGTGTGTGTGTGTGTGTGTGTGTGTGTGTGTGTGTGTGTGTGTGTGTGTGTGTGTGTGTGTGTGTGTGTGTGATGAGTAGGGAGGATGAGTGCAATCTATCTCCAAAGAAACCAAGTACTAATATTTTGATCATGTGCATTTGTGTGTGTGTGTGGGGGGGGGGGGGTGTATAAGCGAAAGTTTATCAGTGCAAGAAGTGAAACCTGACAGAGATTAATTTAAAATGAGTGTGTGTGTGTGTGTGTTAGTACTAGTTACAGATAGACACAGTAACATGAGTAGACAAAGCAGATTTACTCCCTATGAAGACAGTTGGCAAGGATGAAGTTCACATACACACACACACATACACACACACACACACATCCCATACATCAACTATAAATTGCTGAATAAAAATAACAGTAAAAAGTTAAACTGCTTAAGGAGCCCAAAAAGCTGATGACTGCAGCTATTGTAGACCCCTGAAACTAAACAACGTGTGGAGTGTGGATGTGTCAGCGAGCGACCGTAGAGACATCTGGAGATTAGTCACAGGAAGTGAGAAAGCTAACAAGTCTGATCAGATAGACAACTCTTTCTGAGCTGCTTATCAGTTTACTGGGCCAGAGAGACATCGTGGCTCTCGGGTTTTAGGACGGTTTATGGCTCTTGTCTATCTTTTCTTTTTTTTTACGAGTCACTGAAGCGTTCCGTGGTCACCGGCGGTCTGCATTTATCAGTTCCTGCCCTGTACAGGGAGGATGAAAGCAGCAATTCCAAAATGGATGCCCTCACAGAGACAGGCAGTCAATAAACCATCAGGGCCATCATGTGTTTCATTCACTTCTACATCAAACAATAGCTTGGTTTCCAAATCTCCCTGGAGGAGAAATCTCTCCCTTTTAACAGAATCAGCGTTTTATATCTGGACGAAATACTTGCTAGGCCATGATTTCTTGTTGAGAGGAGTGATGCAAACGTGTTATCTCTTTGGGTGTTTTGTGAACACGTTGTCCCAGGGATGCAGTCCAGGTTACACAAGCTTTTCCACTAAACGTTACTCAGAGAACGACGGGCGGTTCTTTCCACTGAAGAGACCCGACGCAGCATTCGATGACTCCAGCTACAGTAGCACAAGATATACTGAAGAAGGGCTGTATATTGGCAGAAAAGTTGCTTTAAAAAATAATATGTTAAGCATTGCTGGAGCTAGAAAATATTTCTGTTCTGATTAGTGCAGAGGTAAATAACAAGGAATAAATACAGAATACGTTTGTCACTAAATTATACTAATCAAACCTAAGCCAATCTTTCGTAATTTATGGATGTTATAAAGGATCATAACTTAAGCCTGATAATTGATGCCTGAATATCCTTGCAGAAAAGGCTCAGTATTCAATATCTGTATTCTTTTCTTTCACATTTGAGGAGTAAACATTCAAAAGTCTTTAATTAATAGATGAAGGTTTTGGTTTTTATATCAATTCAAGAAATGTACTTGCTCAAATTATGATCTTTACTTTCTGAGAAAAAGATTCCCCCTTCCACCATCCACTCAGGTATGATTTTAAAGATCGAAGTCTCCCTCTTTTAGAGAAATCTCTTCTCATTGGTATGTGGGAACGGAACCGCATTAAGAGATTAGTCATGAACAGAGTAATCTCTGAAATTAGCCACCCACAACCCAGGAATAATTCAGAAATCTGGAAGAGGTTTTGATTCGAAGACTCATTAAATAAACATAAATAGAGAACAAAATAAGTGTCCTTATAAGACTTGAAACTTTTCTATGACTGTTCGATACATTATTTCACACTACAAAACAGAAAAACTTAAAATTAGTCAAATAATATTTTTTGACCCTTAGGCATAAATGTAGGCATCTTTGAGACAATTTTGGCAAACCATAGTATAATCTTGATTCACCCTTCTGGTATGTTATGCAAACAGTTGCACTACCTGCCGTCAGCACCTAAGCGGCTCAAGTTGTGCAATCCTACCATTCACCTGACGAGCTGCAAACCGGAAATAATGAATGCAGTCATGTGAAGATGGAGGCACAACAAACCAAAGTCCAGCAATGAATTCCAGAAACTCAAGTCACGAAAGAGAAAAAAAACACTCTTAGGGAACACAGGCTATCTCAATCTGAAAAACACAACATCATTCATTAGTTCAAGCCTCAATGACAAATGTCCGAATGAAAACCACACCGCTATTTAGGCAGGAGGGACCAATTTACTAATACTACAGTGAAACATGTTTCACATCTATGCTAAAACAATATATCAAATGAAAGAGTTGATTAAAAACCCATCACTAAACCTCAACCTCAACTTCACCAATGATTGATGACGGCAATATATATATATTTAAAAAGCAAAACAATCCATGTGCTGTTAATGTTAATATTTGTTCAGAAAACTGTTACTCAGGGAACAGTTTGTTTCCTAAAAGTAATAAGGAAGTATTTCCAGCCCAGAGCATCATAAAGCAGCAGAAACAGGTGCTGGAGAAACCTGGGATAGCTCTACTCAAACATTTTTTATTTATGTTAAAATAAATGCCAAAAAACAAATCTGTTGAGTCAGTGCAATTCCCAAATAACTATGTGTGTGCGTGTGTGTGTCTCTGGGCGTGTGTGTGTGTGTGTGTGTGTGTGTGTGTGTCTGTGTGTGCATGCGTGCGTGCGTAAGTGTGTTTGTGTGTATGTGTTGGCGCGCACACGTGGGTAGGCCTACACACGTCTGTGCCTGCATATAATTGGGTTCGAGGCTGCGACACGTCTAGTAGAATATCAAAAGTGAATCTGAATCCGAATGTAAGCGGCTCACAACTGTGAAGCGAACGTCCATTCACACCAGGCAGTAGTTCACACCAGCGGTGTGTGAAACGAGAGAGAGACAAAAACTAGAGTCAAGGTGAAAAGGCCTGAGCCAGGAAGGAAAGCGACGGTTAACAGGTTGACGTGTGGGGGGGGGACTTCCCTTTACGCAACACCTAGTGAGTCACAGTGAAACCATCAACCCCAAACACACACACACACACACACACACACACACACACACACAAGTAGCTTCAAGACATTTGTAAATGTAACATAGTGAACACTAGAGAATGCTTATGGTTA
Source organism: Pollachius pollachius (assembly GCF_949987615.1). Taxonomy (NCBI): domain Eukaryota; kingdom Metazoa; phylum Chordata; class Actinopteri; order Gadiformes; family Gadidae; genus Pollachius; species Pollachius pollachius. Next base: position 8,905,333 of record NC_136939.1, on the reverse strand, counting down.
TGGTCTCCGTAGAAATGTACTTCCAAAAAAAGATAAGCAGGCATTGACCAAAATTTTGCCCTCAAATTATTTTGAAAACAACCGAAAAAGTAAAGTGAAAGCAATCCGACGTGGCAGAGATGTAAGATGGCGCAATTGTAGGTTCTGATTACAACACTGGAAATAGAGAGCACGAGAGTGTGTGTATGTATGTGTGTGTGTGTGTGTGTGTGTGTGTGTGTGTGTGTGTGTGTGCTGTACACAATAAGGGCCACTCCCACCAGGTGCGCTGGGGGCAGCTGCCACCCCTGGCACCTGGTGGGAGTACCTGCAGGTCCCTCTCCATGCACTCAGCACCCAGCTCACCCATATCAGTTCACCTACACCTTTAAGCAGCCATAGTCACACCCTCCCCCTGCCAGGGTTACCCCTTCTGCGTCAAAGTCAAGTATCTACTCACAAGCATGTTGGGGTTTATACTTTTTTATTGTGTGTGAGTGAGTGAGTGAGTGTGTTTGTCTGAGTAAAGAAGTTGTTTCACCTATGCTATTTGATAATTTTCCGTCCTTGAGAGAACATTATAATAGTGTGTGTGTGTGTGTGTGTGTGTGTGTGTGTGTGTGTGTATGTGTGTGAGTGTGTATTGGCATGAAAGTGTTCAAAATGTTCATGTGATGCAATACTTGTGTTATGTTTGAATCGGTTTGTCTGTGTGTGTGTTTGTTTGTGTGTGTTTGCAAATTTGTGTGCATGTGTGTGTGTGTGCGTGCGTGCTTGTGTGTGTGTTTGTGTGATGTGAAATAAAAATGAACCTAACTATGAGCCATTCACATGCTTATTTTGCTTCTACCAAACACAAAAAGCCTGTTTCCTAAGCTTTCAGATCAGCTTCCAGTGCCATGCTACGCTACGCTACGCTACCCTACCCTGCGCAGTACACTATCCTGTTCAGCCAATCAGAAGGAGGCTGTCCTCGCACAGGATGGTGCTCGCAGCACGAGACATAGCGAAGAAACACACACACACGTTTATTTCTCGGAAAGCAGGTGAGTCAAAAAGAAGGTGAAAGGAGAGACTCTTACACTCTTGATCACACACACACACACACATACACACACACAAACACACACACTATTATAATGTTCTCTCAAGGACGAAAAAGGTGAAACAACTTCTTTACTTTCATGATCACACACACACATACACAGACACACACACACACAGTGTTATAATGTTCAGTCAAGGCCGAAAATGAGTCAAATAGCATAGGTGAAACATATTCTTCACAAATGCAAGCACACACATACACAGACAGACAGTCAAACACACACACACATTTTGTTTGACTCAAAATAGGAGGAAGTTGACAACAGCCATGTGAAATATGATGTGGTCCTTTCCCCCTCTGCCAGCCAAAACATTTTCCAAACACTTTACAGGACGCACACTCTACAAGACCTGAGTTTTCTATGAAATCAGGCGGAGATAAGACACTGGGCTTCGCTATGGAAACAGGGATCCACCTTAGCAGGCAGAACGAATGTGGAGGCAGAGCCAGAGCCATGCTAATCTCCTCCGGTGACGGAGGGCCTGCATGTCTGTGCACATACTCCTCCAGTCAGCACATCCAAACCCAGCCATCGCCATCAAATTTACCAAGCGCTTCCGAGAACTAGTCCAGCAACAACCAATGGCAAATGATTGCAAGAAACCCTTTAAATAACAAGTATTTGTTCATTGATTGCCAGTCAACAACGCCATTTTTTTTTCGGTGTGGCCCACTGTAGCAACACACACACGCACACACACACGTAGACGCAAAGACAACGGAGTACTTTGGAAGTTATCACAGTATTACACAGTAATTTAGTAATATAGACACACCTTATATTCTGTGGAAAAAGGATGCGTGTGTGTGTGTTTCTACTAGTGTGTGTGTGTGTGTGTGTGTGTGTGTGTGTGTGTGTGTGGTATATGCTTGTGCATGTACGTTTGTGTGTGTGTGTGGTATGTGTGGGTGTGTACACTCACCCGATGAGAGTGACCATCTGCTCCACTATATGCCTGCTGAAGGTGACGATCACAAACAGTTTCTGTATGACAAAGAGAGAGAGTGAGAGAGAGAGAGAGAGAGAGAGAGAGAGAGAGAGAGAGAGAGAGAGAGAAATAATTAGTCACTCACCCATGAGCTCACTGTTAAGGGGCACCTTACAGGGCCATGCACCCACTGTTTATACACCACATACACCCCCCCCAATCATGAAAGACTAAACTGGCACCTTAGAATATTGTGAACTTGGTAGATATTGCGCCTGAATCCAGTCTATTTTTTTAATTACCCTTATCAATTCAATGACATGCTCCGATGGGCTGGGCTTTGATCTATTGTTCTTTGGGAGGTTCGGGTGACATATCACCCAGGCAACACAGCGGCAACGAACGGAATTTCACCGGCAACACTGGACACCAAAGTATATTCAGTGATTGTTTTTAGTGTATTACTAACACAACAACACAGCCACACTACAGTGCACCCCGCAAACACATCTAACGGACACAACTTTTCAGCCATGAGTGGAAGTATTGACCGTCAGAAAAAAACGGTTCATTAGTTCCCTGGAGTGCAACCCCCCCCCCCCTAACTGAAAGCAGATATTCTGAACAAGATGGTGGCCAGAAGGGAAGGGGAGGAAAATGGCCGACAGAGGAAGAGTGAGTAACGTGTTTTTTTTGTGCTGTTATTTCTGCTTCTAGGAAATGGGCACTGTGTTTAAATTACCGACTTCAAAGGAAAGTTGCTCAACTGATCTCACTAGATAAGCAAGAGTAGACACCGCACACACACACACACACACACACACACACGCATTGCTTTGTTCTGAAACAAGTACAACAAAAAACACATTGCAATTTGATGCACTCATGTGTGTAAAAAATGATACCGCACATCATCCTAAAACCATCCCGTTAATTGAAAGGAAGCAGGGGTCAGAGCGGGGGTCACTCACAAGCCTAGCTCCCGGATCCCAGAATGCTCACGGGGTCGTGGGGTTGCGTTTCCACGGGGACACCGAGATATGTGAACAAGTGGTACGGACCCATGGAGGTCGGGTCATCCCCCCCCCCCCGGGTTGAACTAGTAGGTCACTGTCACCGGGGCTATTGTGAGCTGCCTAACGGTTACTATATAGTCACAGTGGGACCATAGAGGGACACACCTAAGCCAAAAGGTGAAGGAGTGCACATCAGACGGGCTCTTTGAAGCCCTGCGGTCACAGGGACACCCACTCATAAACCCGCACGGATGCATTGTCGCACACGCACACGCACACATTCACGCACGCACATGCACTCGGGCACATTCACACACGCGCACACACCCGTACGCACACGCACACATTCACGCACACACACACATAAACACACACACACACACACGCACATAGTCGCACGTTACAAAGGCTAGAAATCACGCGAACATGCACACGCACACACTCACACACACACGCACAAACGCATCCTCAAACACATACATACACACACACACACACACACACATTCAGACACACATAATCGCACAATGGCTAGAAATGTGCTTTTGTGACGATGTGGCTAGTGATATTCCTTTTTAAAGCGCTTCCTGTGAACTCTCGCGCCACACACACACACACACACACACACACACACACACACACAGGGTTTAGTACAGGAACAGAACTGATAACTCCGGTTCTGACCCCAACCTGGAGCGGGAGCTCACCCTGCCATCGCCCCCCCACCCCTAACCGCTCCACGCACGGGTGGATGGAGGGGCCCCTGGTTGTAATGTACAGTATCAGTCTCCCCCCTAATTCCCTCCCCCCCTGCCTCCTTCCATCACCCCCCCCGCTGGTGATGTGTCAGCCGGACCACCTCCGTGGCATCTGTCCCCCTGCGCAGACCCCGGGAGGCGGCCGCCGCCGCCGCAAATTGGTAACCCTGATGCTGCCCTCTACCATGCTCTCTCTGTCTCTGTGTGTGTGTGTGTGTGTGTGTGTGTGTGTGTCTGTATGTGTGTGTGGGTGTGTGTGTGTGTGTGTCTCTATCTCTCTGTCGCTGCGTGTGTGTGTGTGTGTGTGTGTGTGTGTGTGTGTGTGTCTCTATCGCTCTGTCGCTGCATGTGTGTGTGTGTGTGTGTGTGTGTGTGTGTGTGTGTGTCCCTCTCTCTCTGTGTCTGTGTCTCTGTCTCTTAGTGTTGTTTTTTCTCTCTCTCTCTCTCTTTCTCTCTCTCTCTCTCCGTGTCTGTCTCTCTGGCTGTCTGTCTCTCTGTCTGTCTCTCTCTCTTTCTCCCTCTCTGTCTCTCTCTCTGTCTCTGTCTGTCTTTCTATCTGTGTCTCTATGTTTCACTGTGTCTCCCTCTCTGTCTCTCTGTCTCTCTCTGTCTGTCTCTCTTTCTCTCTGTTTCTAAATCTCTCTCTCTGTCTCACTGTCTCTCTCTCTCTCCCACACACCAACCTTGCACACATCCTCCCCCAATTTTTTTTTGGGGGGCAAGAACAATGCTATCTGGGTATTGCTACGATTACTGGTGTGGCTGAGTGGACACACACAAGCAAGCATGCTCTCACAAACACGCACACACACACTGACACAGGGATGCTTGCTGACACATACACACACACACACAAGTCTGCTCACATGCACATACGCAGCTGCTCACACACACACACCCTCACACACACACGAACAAAAAACACACACACACACAAAACTATCACACAATGTTAGTGTTCGAGTAACTACAACTCAACTTATACAATGCATATTTTTGACAATACTTATGCTTATACAAACCATACTGCCAGCCTATGCTGGTGCTAACTATATATCTTAACAAATTCTCATCTAGGTATACTTCCCAGCAACAACAACATAGAAATCCAAATTAGGGTCCATCAATCTCAATTACTCACATTTCATTTAGTTCCAATTCTTTGAATGAGATAATCGTTCGACGACATTAGACAGGGAAATCACCACTACTGTAGTTTACTGTACACTGTATGCTCTAGCTGCTGCAGCTACATTCACAAAATGGTTGACTGCCTCTACTTGAGCTTCACAAAATGGCCTCCCTGTTGCCAGTTGAGTACTGTCCACGCAAACACACAAAAGCATGACTGACTGATCCACTAACCATTTAAACAGCACCAGAAATACATTGAAAACACAAAACTATAGAATCTCTTATCGAAATTTTCTGTTAAAAAAAGAATTGCTTTTTTTGTAACACCAGCTAAAAAACACATTGCAATTTGATGCGTTTGTGTGTGTAATTCATGGATGCTCTTATATTCCTTGTTAATGGAAGAATGAATGACAGCTTACCTGGATGTGCATTTTGATCACAGCTTTTCCAATGAGAGTGGCTCCAAAAAAAGTCCAGAAAGGGACAAGAAAATGGCCACAGGTTATTCCAGCCAGGTCAAACAAAGGATTTGGTATCTGGAGGAAACAAAATTATATTAGTCATTACATTATTTATCAGCATATGACCAAATAATCATTTTAAGACATTTAATTGCCAAGATAAGAGGAATGTAACTCGTACTGAATTTTGAATGACGGAGTAATGTTATGGATATGATTTTAAGTCAATATAAGGCTCCATCTTACATTTAAAGTGCTTCTATACTTTAAGTGAATGGGCATTAAATGACTTTAAATGACTTGTGACATATGGTCAGTGTTGCGTGTTATTTTACCATAAAAAATATATATTCGTACACTACACTCTTTTGCTTTCATGTGACATTATAAAAATGTAATGTAACCACAATAAAAATGATGATGACCATTATTTCGTTTTTATCTGGTGCTTTCAATGTAATGGGTTGTGAAAATGTGTCTTATCTATTCAGTATCTCTTTTATGGGGCTTTACTTACAGAAGCACAAGCAAGAATCCCCAGGAATCCAACCTGCTGGATCAGCTTGTGAACGGCCATCTTGGCTCTGCTCCCAAAGTCCTGAAAACAAAAAAGAGCAAATAAAACCCAAATAAATTAGGTAAATATATATGTGTAAAGATGTGATAATTATGCATGAGACACATGTTTGTTTGAGGTCTTTGTGTATCGTTCATAAGTGTGTTCTTCAATGATTGAGGAACACACTGAAAAATAATTAACACATTAATACTGGTTTATATTAAATAATTTCGATAGTTTTTCTAAAGAAAATCAGCTACAAAAAATATGTTAATCATCTGATGTGTTTTTTATGCAGATAATAAATCTATAACTGTATGTATAATCATTTTCAGTTATTTATAATAGCTTGGGCCTTGGGGAAAAGCAGGTCCGAGGTCTGAAGAGCTTTATTTTGGTGATTATTCGATCCAATTAACAAATTATATAATTTTTTAAGATTAAACAATTATTGCTATCGAAAAAATGTATGCTTATCCTCTAAAGCTGATACCAAATACATAAATATACATTAAATATCATCTGACATCAACAAAAATGTTACAATAATTGTTTTTACGTTAAACACACAATATAAGGGTTATTACAATTATCCCACACATTTTAACCTCAGGTTGAAAGTGATAATTTTGGATACAATTTGATATTTAAATATATGTTAGTCATAGATGAACTGTGGAGATGGATTTCTTTCCTGTTTATCTTCCCAATATATATATACCAAAAAGATATGAATCTGAAAGAATCAAATAATAATGGATTTACCTATTTAAATCCTATTGATTGATATATGTGACTCAGCAGCTCAGAAGATGTCCAACACTTGAAGAAATAAGGCCCGATCAAAAAGGAATCTAAATATAAATTTGCTTATCATTTAAATACATTTTCAATAAAGAAATATATAAGGTGTAAAAAATAAGTTTATGATTTGAAAGCTGCATACACAAACCATTCTATGTTTATTCAGGATCTAAATGATTCACACATCTTAATGCATTTCATATCAAAACAACTGATTTTAAGATTTTAACAAACATTTATACACATATCTGTGCATAATACAAGCAGTTTGATCCCTGTTTACAGTGCTTGAATTGAGCAGCACCTTTAGACAGTGAAGACACTGCTTGAGTGCTTCTGTGTCCATCCTTCAAATCACCTGTTGCTAAAATCCCATCCTCAAGCCCCAGAGAAACACCGTCTCCAGATTGATGTCATGCCTTATCAAATGAAGTTCCCCTGAAAATTGTGACTCCTTTCCAATGGTTATATTGACTAAAAACCTCTCTGATGATTAATCATTTTAGCCTGAATTCAACCCTGCAAAGGGTGAATCTCTTTCATTCCGGTAAATTGATCAAATGGACTAGAGCTCAAATTCTCCATCTTACCTCTCCCTCTTCTGCCTGTCTGTCTGTTTCTTTTTCATTATATTTGTCAATTTAGTCTGGGGAGAAACAAGACTCTCGTCGTTTTAACAAGTGACTCACTAATTCTCCCTGCCCTCCCGGACCGGACCAGAGGTCTCTTTTCACAGCCATGACACCTATCCTCTCCACTAAATATACCTCTTCTAGGAAGAGACTCTTTCATCTATAGCTCAATGTTATTTTAAAACGTCTGGGAGGAAAGAGGGGATGAGTGAGTAGAGGAGAGGGAATGTTGCAAGATTCTCCATGATCGGCCGCCCGATCAGGCGAGAGCCGAATCACTTACTGTTTTGAGACGATACGGCACATTTCTGTGGGAAAACTAGGTTTTATTAGACTAGTGGGGGACCCTATTCATGGTTATGTTTAAGTGTTTGTGTTTCTGGTTCAATTTAGTTACAGTCATGGAATTTAACTCTCACTCTCAGCCAATGAATCACGTTGTTATATTCAGGGATGAGAAATCTAAACAAATCACAAAAAACGGTGATTTGTGAAGTGGATTAAGGTAATAAAGGGACTAATATTTCTTATCAAAGGAATTTAGGAAATTGCATTGTCAAAACATGAAAACATTTATATATATATATACCTATATATGTATAAAAATGTGCTCATATATATTGTGTTGAAAGAAATGTTACCACAGCAAACAAATTAAAATGTTGTGCTTTTAGTAAAGCATATAAATAGTATATGGTATACAAAAACATGTTTTTTTAAGTCCTATTTTTGTCATGGATATTATAAACATTGTTTTTGAGGTGCACATGCATTCTTTGTCATTTGTTTGTTATTTTGAGTAAAGACAGAAGAAGAATGTGAAGAAGAAATATGCAAAGACATCAACTATATCATCTATAGAACTAGAATTAGAAATGAATAATTAACAAAGAAAGTTCAGGGGATTCAAACTATGTTAAACTCAACCTTAACCTCTTTCTTTGCTCCAATTCCACTTAATACATATGATCCTCAACTATTTCACACATGACTGTGTTAAATTATTGCGAATATGTTCAGATCAGCTGTTGCTGCTTATTGACCATTAATTCATCCGTATTCATTTCTGTTAAATGTAATGGATTGCAATTTATTGCAGGGTTTACAAAATGTCTGCTCTATTACAAAATACAAACATTCTCACCCCTAAAAATATCCACTAAATGACTCACAAATTAATAAAAAAACCAAATCAATATTTTTAGATCATAAGTGCTGAAATTAATCGTGTATCCAAGCGTTATCTACGAGGCCTTTGTTTCTGCATTAAAATGACACCGGTAGTGGGAGGGGCTGGGGTTGGAGGGTCCAATACCTTATATGGTCAACAAAACCAGTACAGTACACTCATTCTCGGAGAAGTCCGACCCAGTAGACAGGAAATTTGAAAGACATGGGAGGTAGCCTATAACAAGGGGGTGGGGTTGAGCTGGGGAATTTGAATATGATTGGCTCACAGTTTGAAATTCTCCATCCAATCACGGCAGCTCTCCACAAGCCTGTTAATTCCAGTTGCCTTGTGTGTCCCCTTTGTGTGTTTCTCAGTATTTGTGTCTGTGTGATTGTATGTGTGTGTTTGTTTTACTGTGTGTGGTTGGGAGTGTATAGAGTGCACGTTTCTCAGTGCATGTGTTAGTGTGCATGTGTGACTCTGAGAGTAACAGCATGTGTGTATGTCTGCATGTGTTTCTGCGACAGTGTGTGCATGTGCGTGTGTGTGTGTGTGTCTCTATGAGTGTGTGTGTGTGTGTGTCTGTCTGTCTGTTTCTAAGCATGTGTTTGCCTGTGTATGTGTGTGTGTGTGGGTTTATGTTTGCGTGTGTGTCCATAAGTGTGTGTGTGTGAGTGTGCATCTCTGAATGCGTGTGTGTGTGTGTGTGTGTATGTGTGTCTCTGAGCATTTGTGTGCACGAGTGACTGAGAGAGTATGTGTGTGTGTGTGTGTTTAGCCAGTGGGAGACAGGGCAGCTTGTCGGAGGACAGGAATGTGTATGGTTTACGGCTGAACCCGCCGTGCCCTGTGTCTGTGCGCGCCGGTACCTGGAAACCCGGCGCGCGCTCCACTGGGCCGGCACAGCCATGCAGAACCAATCAGCGCCATGGCGACCCGCAAGATTCCACCACATGAATCCCATCCATCCGATGACATCATGACCCTCTGGCTGCTTCCATTAAGCACATGCAAGCTCCCCGGGCTTAGCCAATAAGGAGGGAGCAGGCGGACATATAACCGCGGCGACAACAAAGGGGCACAGAGGGGAGGGGTGGGAGGTTAAATGAGTGTGTGAGTATGTGTTTGTGTGTTAAATTTTATGCGTGTGTGTGTGTGCGATTTTTTATGTTTTTGTGCGTGTGGGCGTGTGTGTGTGATTTTTTATGGGTTTGTATATGTGTGTGTGTGTGTGTGTGTGTGTTATTTTTTATGTGCTTGTGTGTGTGTTTTTTTATGTGCGTGTGCGTCTGACACCGTGATTTACGCTCTCTGGACGAGACACTCGGGCTCTCCCTAATTCCGGAGCGCCGGGACGTGTCGATCTTCCGCGGTCGGGAGTCAGACACTCAGGCTGGGCTTGTTCGGCAGCCCGTGGAAACTCACCATCTCCGCCAGGCCACCCCACCCATCACCACTCACCCACCCATCACCACCCACCTCCTCCAGGCCCCACCCATCCGCCACCGCCTCTAGGGCGGGGTGGGGCTTAGCCGACACTGCATCTGGGGAGCTCTTGTCTCTCGGAAGGGTGCAGTGTCACAGAAAAAAAGAAAGAAAAAAAAGAAGTGCATTGTTGTGTGTGAGCTTTACTCAGCACTCTCCTCCGCAGCCGTGCCTCCGCGCCCCAAGCGCCTGGGAAATGCCTGCAAGGGCTGAATATGGTTTATGTCTCGGTCATGTATTAGGGCTGTTATTACAACCGCTTCCTCCGACCAGATATAGCTCTAGGCGGCGGCGTTAGCGACACGCCCGCCGCGGGGTGTTAATGAATTATCTGAGCCGTTTGTTTCTCGTTCTTTGAACGTGTCTGTGAGGTCCCCAAGCGTGGTGACCCTAACAGAACCCGTGTGAGGCAGAATATGTGTTTGTTGTGTATTCGTTTCGACCGACGCAGTGCCCTTTGGCAATGGTCGCGTGACCCGGTGTGACTCCTTGTCTCTTCCGTTTTATTTCAGCAAAAATATTAATAAAAAGGATTTGATTCATCCATCTTTATTCAACGCTCGATGGCACACAGAGGGGAAACGTTAAAGTTAAAGTGAATCACAGTTGAAGGGCGTGTTTGCTGATGAGAGGTCCTGATTCGGTCTGAAGATTAGCACTGACGATACATAAACGTCGCTGGCAGTCGCTGGGCTGGTCCCGTAACAAAGTGGTGGGGGGATCTCAACATGGATCAGAGAGAGTTTGATATTAAACAGTCCCAACACACACACACACACACACACACACACACACACACACACGACAACACACACACACACTTACCGTTGCCAGAGGAATGACAACAACAAGAGGGAATGAAGGGGGGGGGGGGGGGAATAGAAAAAAAAGAGAAGAAATTAGGAAAAAAAACAAAATAAATACTAGAAAGGAATACTTCTTCCTGGTGTTCCGAGGGTGTTTTGAGGAGCCGGTGTTCGGGGGCACGGAGTTCAAACAGAGACGTTATGAGCAGAACCGGAGACAAAGCAATCCGCTCCATGTGGAAAATGTATGTGTCAGTGGAGGGAAACTCTATGCAGCCTAAAGCCCGTAGACACCCACGCACATTTTTTTTCTCTCTCGCTCTCTCTCTGCCTCCCTCTGCCTCTCTCCCTTTCTCTCACTCCCTTTTTTTTCTCAATGAAAGTCATTCACACACAGGGAGCGCGAAGACACACATCTCTCGCTTGGTTTGTGCCCCCCCGTAATCCCCCACTCGACACGGAGACCGGGCTAAAGTTCATCTCATTAGCTCCTCGCCAGCCCTCGCCCTCTCTCTCTCTCCCTACCTCTCTCTCACTCCCTCCCTCTCTCTACCTCCCTTGCCCTCTCTCTCTCTCCCTCCCTACCCCTCTCTCTCTTTCGCTCTCTCTCTCCCTCCCTACCTCTCTCTACCTCTATCTCTCTCTAACTCTCTCCTTCCCTCTCTCTCTCCCTCCCTTTCTCTCTCTCACTCTCTCTCTCCTGCACCCTCTTTCTATCTCTCTCCCTCCCTCTCTCTATCTCTCTCCCTCCCTGTCTCGCCCTTACTCTCGCTCTCTCTCTGTCACGCACACACACTCGGAAACTACTAACAGGAAGTGGAGCGATTATGGGCTGCCCTGCTCTGACGCAACTGACGCTCAACAGTTCTTTCTAGAAAAATTCAAATCTATCCAGACACAAAAGGCGCGCAAGACACAACACACACGTACATAGACGCGCATGCACACACACACACACACACACACAAAACTAATGCACACCCATGAGTCCACGTTGACAAATTCTTTAACAAGCTGTGGTTAAGGGGTAGCTGGTTTAACTCTGACTCACCCCCCCCCCCCCCCCCACTCTCCCCCCTTTCAACAGCCCCCACCCCCCACCCCCCCAAACACCCACCCACCCCCTCTCACTCCCCCTCCCCCCCCCCCCCCCCCCCCCCCCCCCCCCCCTCCTCCTTTCAAACAGTTTACTGGAAATAAAGGGGGAGGAAGAGGGAGGGGGCATTTTCGGAGAAGTCACGTGACAGGGCCGGGCAAACCACAGCACAGAGAGCCTTTGAGAGCAGTAGGCCAAGCGGGGGGGGGGGGGGGGGGCTCGGGCAGGCACACGCCCAGTGCAGATGGCTCTGATTTGGGTTACAGGAGATACGATCCTGGGAGTTGGCAATCAAGAATTCACAGCCTGTTAACCCCTTCCACCCCAGATAAAAATATATATCAAAAGATGAGAGAGGAGGGAAAACGTTTGAAAGAATGCAGCCCACAGCAGGAAATGACTTCATTATCGTGTTTCAGGCTCTGGCGGGACGGGCGCGGAATCTTCTAGAGGCACGCGGGGCGAGCACTGAGCTTTTAAAATCTTTCTTTTTTTCATTCCTTTTTTTTTTTTACTCCTGTACTAAAGATTTAAGTGGAGCGGGGGAAGAAATGGCGGGTGAGCGTTACATCAGCGTCTAGAGCTGTTAAAAACGCCATGACTTCATTTTTTGGGGGAAAAATTTTGCGAGCGAGCGAGAGAAAGACAGAGAGAGAAAAATTAAAATTCCAAACAGCGTCCTGCCACCGTTCATCATCACGTGCGGCTCGGGCAGGATGTTGGCACCGGGCCGCACACTCTGAGACATACCAGCGGAGTTAAGTCAAGCCGCTGGCACCCACAAATAAATAATAAAAATCCCCCCATGAAGCTTGTGTGGAAGAGGAAAGGCAGAGTCCAGCGGCGACAGATTCAAACGCTGCCTCTCACTCAGCGTCCCAGTCACCCATGGGTGGGCTGGGGGAGATGGCAAGCGTGAGTGAGGGAACGCACGCCTTGACATCCGTCTGAAAACAATAAAACCCAAACCTCTTACTTGTCCATAACCGTACTCTCCTAGGAAACGTCGACACCAGTGGCGGTTTCCCTCCTCTTTACCGCCGTACCTCCGGGTCGGTCTGTCCAGACCAACCACGACGACCCTATTGATCGCGGGCTTGACTCTTACGTCGGACCCCCCTTGGAGCCGGCTCTCCCTCTGTTAAGAGGTGTGGCGGTACGGGCTCTGAGAGACTGTCTGGTCTGGAGTCAGACCCGGAGGTGGTCGGGCGTCTTAAGAACCAGCGAGAAGCACCGCATCCATGAGATGAGAGAACATGACAGCTATAGAGGACCGCTACCGTAGGCTGGGCATGTCCTTTCCGGGTAGAGAGACCTGCCACACTGTGCCCCAACATACACATGCACCCTACGCAGATATAAGAGAGAGAGAGCGAGAGAGAGAGAGAGAGAGAGAGAGAGAGAGAAGAGAAGAGAAGATGTCCAACGCAAATGAAAGGTTGAGAGGAAATGATAAAAGGAGAAAGGTTAGAGGAAGAGAGAGTGAGAGAGAGGGTGAGCAGAGTGATAGAGCAGTGCAGTGTCCTTCCTCTGTCAGACTGATGCGGAGGAAGATCCCCCCCCCCTTGTAACTTTGAGAATGAGAGAAGAAAGCGCATGAACAAAACAGAAATAGCATTAGCGTAGTTACGAAATGCATACTCTCTCTCTCTCTCTCTCTCTCTCTCTCTCTCCTCCCTATCTACCTCTCCCTCTCTAAGACCTTAGGTGGAGCCAGTCTCCATCCAGTGATGCTGGGCATGGGGATATCCTAGGTGTGGGCTGGAGCGAGGCGTCTCGACAGATGTCTTGCCCAGATGCTTGGACGTCCCCCCTGACACAGCTGGGGTATCGTGGGCGGGTCCTTTAGGCCACATCTCTTTGTCTCCAACCAGCTTTGCTTGTTGTTTTCAATGTTAAACGTGTTCAATGGCGTCTTGGTTCAGATATAGATTTCTTTAGCCTTTCGTGTATCCTGTGCTGTTTTTGTAAGGTGGAAAAATAGCAACGAATAGTGGACTAGTTTCTGTGTGCAGTACTCGCCTAGTATTTAGGGTAAATCTCAAAAATCATTATAATTAGGGACGTTACCCATGTCCCTAACTTTGACAATTGAAGTGTACAAAATATACAGGTTTGTATCACTTTCTTATTATGTCCATGTTGAACAAAAGTGTTCCCAGGCTTTGTTGCAGTACCTGAACCGTCTATTTCTGACAAACTCTACCATTGTCTGAAGTGCATATAGCCTAGCTAAAGACTCCTAAAAGTGGCATCTTAAATTAGTCTCTTGAAGCAGGAGGTGCAACATTAAATCAGTGGTTCTCTATTTGCAGGTGGAAAGATTAAAGGCATTCCATGACGATGACAACTATGCAGGTGAAAGCTGGTCGGATTAGAGGAATCTGAAAACAAAATGGCCGTTCTAGTTCTCCATTTACATCAGCAAGGCATGTGTCAAAGAATGGATGACAAAAAGCCTCTGGGCATTGTTGAAACACTTGTGAGGGCGTATGATCTGGGAAAACTATTATAAAAGGTGCAAACGGCATTGCTTCACACCAAAATACTTTGTCAATTCTTCCCACTGAGTCACTCAGTTGTGAAAGTACCCAGCTGCCAGTAGCAGCTAGTAGGGCATGAACACGCACACACACACACACACATCCTCAAGTCAGCACAAAAAAAAAAAAAAAAAAATCATTCATATAAACACTCATTGACATCAACTTCATCCATTCACAAGCATGTGCGCGCACACACACACACGCAGGCACACAAACTTCATTGATACGAGCATTCACCGACTTTCTGTCTCTTTCCCACTCGCACATATACACAATCATTTACTGACACATGACACAAACTGATACTCTGGCTGACATTCTCCCGCTTCCTCTAAACACACACACACAAACACATACACACACACACACACTATGCTATTTCACTATGGTTGGGGGTTGTCTCTTTACTGTCATTTCACAATGAGCGAAACAGATTGGGCCGGAAGTAGCCACCCTCAGAGAATGTGAGCAGGAGACATTAAAGGAAACAGAGAAACCTGTTAAAGAGAGGTGCTGGAAATACTTCTGTACACACACCACAAGAGGTATGTGTTTACATGAGCCATCAACGGCATTTGATACGTCAAACGTATCGCCTCTCCTCGACAAACACTTCATCTAACACTTTTGAAAGAACAGTATATTGTTATTTGTAATAAAATAAATATCTGTCATTCTTCAATGCACTGGATCTCTGAGGTTGTAGATATGGATTAAATGAGATTTCAACATCCCAAACCAGCCCATTACGATAGGTGTTTGTGTGTGCATGTGTGTACATGTGCTTGCATTTGTGTGTGTATGCGTGCTTGCATGTGTGTGTGTGTGTGTGCTTGCATGTGTGTGCATGTTTGTGTGTATGCGTGGTTGCATGTGTGTTCATATGTGTGTGTGTGTGTGTTTGTGTATGCGTGCTTGCATGTGTGTGCATATGTGTGTGTGTGTGTTTGTGTATGCGTGCTTGCATGTGTGTGCATATGTGTGTTTGTGTGTGTGTGTGTGCGTGCGTGCTTGCATGTGCCTGTGTGTGCGTGCGTGCTAATCACCTGTGCGTTAGCGCCCCGCTCCATCATCTCCTCAAACTCCTGGTAGTCTTGGTCGTTGGGGTCGGCGCCGGACAGCCGGGCGGCCCGCGCCATGAAGTAGGGAGGCAGCTCTCCTATAGCCGTACCAGCCCCCTGTACCCCGGGCCGGTAGAGTGACATAAACAGACAATCACAGGAAGAGAGAGAGACACACACACAGTTCAAGCCATAACATTGGCCGTTGGGCTACGTCAACCTTTTTATTCAAGTATTTCAACATTACAAAACATTCAATAATTAAATGTCATTTATTTGATTTAAATAAAGAACCAGCAACAATAC
>NC_136939.1:8806979-8886979 GCF_949987615.1 Pollachius pollachius | reverse complement strand
CTGTTTGCAGCAAAGGGTTGCGGCTCGGCCATGACCTGCCGTCATTTAAATAACTCTTTGTTCTCAATTTAAAGTTCTCTTTTCTCTGAATATCTATCTCTTTCTCAATAATTGTGTGTGTGTGTGTGTGTGTGTGTGTGTGTGTGTGTGTGTGTGTGTGTGTGTGTGTGTGTGTGTGTGTGTGTGTGTGTGTAGAAGAGATAGTGAGAGAATAGTTGACATTATTTTCTTCTCTATTCCAAATAAACTAAGGTTCCACCTCACTCAGAGCTGTACACCTTTATATTAGGAACAGAGGAAGTGATATCATCAGTGTGTGTGTGTGTGTGTGTGCGTGCGTGTGTGTGCCTGTGCGTGCGTGCTTGTGTGCATGAAGGCGACCTGTCTGTCTGTCTGTCTGTGTGTTTGTGTCTGTCTGTCTACCTGCCTGTGTTTCTGTGTGTGTGTGTGTGTGTGTGTGTGTGTTTCTGTGTGTGTCTGTCTGTCTGTCTGTGTTTCTGTGCGTGCGTGCATGTGTGCGTGCATGTGTTTGTGTGAGTGAGACAGGAAGCTGAAGCGAGCGACAGCAGCGGTCACGGGGTTTGGCGAAGGTGTGAAACCACCAACACAGAACAGGCGGGAAATCACCGTAGAAAACGGGGGGGGATTTCCAAATGCAGCCCAACAGTGAATGAACACCCCCTAGAGCCCTTGAGCAGACAACCAAAATAATACTACCGAACATGCAACACTGTGCATCCCAGGGGGGTAAGGGAGAAGAGGGAATGGATTTGAGCCCACCACTCTAACCAATACCCTGCTGTTTTAAGATTATATTAGAGGTTATAAACCTTTGCACCTTGTTTCTGAAAAAAATGCTTTAATATTACTATTATATTGCTATTTCGCTACCTAATCACACACTTGGCCCAATCTACAATTTCCTCAGATATATCTCAAATAATATTTTTGCCTGTTTTAGCAATGGGGTTTCTTTTTAATTAAATATAAGAAAGTAAAGTTAACTTAGCTCATATGTTTTAATAATATTGACACCCCAATTTAAATCCTGAATCTAAACATTGCAAAACAAGTATTTCTAAAAGTGTCTATGTAAGGCTAGCTCTGCATCGCACAGGAATCACTCACCCACATGCAGGCCTCCAGACGGACCTTGGACATGATGCTCCAGAGAGAGACACCCGGGCCCAGTGCGGGGCCCTCGCTGTGGGCAGGGCTCCCGGTGGCGGACACCCCCCCCTCCTGGGGACACAGGATGCTATCTGGGTAGGGGGGCTCAGGGAAATCCACCGAACCGCACTCATACGCTGCTAAGGTCACCGAGGCTATGTGTGGTCCCTGAGATGACACCGACGAGAGAGAGAGAGAGAGAGAGAGAGAGAGAGAGAGAGAGAGAGAGAGAGAGAGAGAGAGAGACAAAGTGACAGACATACAGACGGACGGACATAGGAGGAAAGAATGGAAGAAAGAGTGGGTTCAGTACACCTATTGGAAAGAGTTTTGAGTCACTGGAAGATCCCTACCCTGTTGCCAGGCAGGCAGGAGTGTACCACTGACTGATAACAGGCCCACTAACAACCTGTTACTCGTGGGCCAGGATTATACCTCCCGCCTATCAACACAGCCAAATCTTGTGCCAATGGAAAATTATGAAAAAACTGTGCGGTTTTTTCAACCTCTGCATTCAGATGGATTTTAAATTCTAAAGAAACCGAGAACAAACTGTCACTTAAAAAAATGCGTTGATGCTAGTTACATTATCTTCGATTTGTTAAAATGCGCCCACACACGCTTGAGTGTGCATGTGTGCGTGCGTGCGTGCGCGCGTGCGTGCGTATGTGCATGATTTTCGGTGAGGTTAGCTTCCGAGGTTAGCTAACCCTAACCCTAGAATTTATTACAGATAATATACTACGGATAACGCAATAAGACATTAATTACATTCTAATGATGGCACACTTGAGTGTGCCATCCCTTCTGTGATCTATACAGAATTAAATATTCTAAAATGGGGAGTGAGAGTTGGAAGTAAATGTTTGCATAGTAGTACATTCTTGGTTCCTGATCAGTTATAAAATAGCCACACCAACATATTACAGAACAGAAGGCAAATGTATCACTTCTAAATACAAAAAAATTAAATACATGAAATACATTTCAGTATCAATTATAATGTTTTGTATTAGTCGTAATCTTTTTTATAAATCAATCTGAGATCATGTTTCAGTCCTTGAATTAATAATCACTTTAAAAATGATTTGTAATCGCATAAATTCAGAGGGATATATATGAGTCATCAACATCCTACACCAGCCCATCACACTGACAGGTACACAGGTGTGTGTGTGTGTGTGTGTGTGTGTGTGTGTGTGTGTGTGTGTGTGTGTGTGTGTGTGTGTGTTTGTGTGTGTGTGTGTTTAAGTATGTGCGTACCTGTGTGTGTGTGTGTGTGTAAAAAGGGTGCTCCCTGTGATGCATGTTCTGCTCTGCAGGTTCCAAGCTGCGGGGGCAGAATTTTTTTGTCTCTTTGTTTTCTTGCGTATTTGATTGTGCGTGATAAAGGCACCAACGCATTCATCCACACCATGCCAGCAGGGAGTTGCCGAGGGGGGGCGGCCGCAGGGGTGGGGATGGAGATGGGGGAGGGGTCGGCTACTTTTGGACTGGGCAGGACCAGACAGGACGGGTGAGATCCAGAGTATGAGGTGGGTCAGTCCACAACACAGAGTGAGACCTTAGTGACAAATGCCCTTTGGCTGCCTTGCGTGACTTGAATAACTTCACTACGGCTTCACTCAGATGTGGGTTGGTGTGTGCGTGTGTGTGTGAGTGTGTGGCGATTATATACTATATGCGTGTGTATGTTATAAACATATGTCTGTTTAATATAACTCACAAATA
Organism: Pollachius pollachius; assembly: GCF_949987615.1. Taxonomy (NCBI): domain Eukaryota; kingdom Metazoa; phylum Chordata; class Actinopteri; order Gadiformes; family Gadidae; genus Pollachius; species Pollachius pollachius. The sequence goes on along the minus strand of NC_136939.1, from coordinate 8,884,078 downwards.
CAGCTTCTGAAAGTGTTTGAGTGTGTGTAAGTGTATGAGTGTGTATGAGTGTTTGTAAGTGTATGAGTGTGTAGTAGTGTGTGTAGGTGTATGAGTCCGTCTGTGTGTGTGTGTGTGTGTGTGTGTGTGGGGGGGGGGGGGGGGGGGGGGGGGGTGGGGGGGGGGGGGAAGCTGGAGGGTTAACCGATAATGATAGACTTCTGCTTCACTATTAGTTTTGTCAGTTTGAACAAACACCCACGCAAGTTCACCAAAGCAGATATGGCCTCCAAACTCCCATCAACATCAACCCGGTCCAACACTTGCCTTATTGCCCACTCTATTACCATGATTTCCCCCTCCACACCCAGACACATTACAATTGGTTATGTGTGAGTTTGTATGTGCATGAGTATCAAAAGTGGCCTGTGTTCATTTAAGAAAAACACCTTCCGGCTCTTGCTCAGGTATATTTACCTAAAACACCGGCTGATCACACCAACGGAAAGGCTGGTGTGCATGATTCAGTTTCTCTATCTCTGTTACAAAGAAATTCTCTCTCTCTCTCTCTCTCTCTCTAAAATGCTGCGTCACTTTATTCTTCTCACCTTACACAAAAGCCCAGACCTCTCGTGATGTCCAGGTCACTGAACACTAATCTGTGGCCCCAAACAGCATCATCAACCCATTACCTCTCTCTCTCTCCCTCTCCCTCTCCCTCTCCCTCTCTCTCTCTCTCTCTCTCTCTCTCTCTCTCTCTCTCTCTCCCTCACACACAGAAGCTGATAATCGTTGGAAAAATACACATCATGCAGAACACAGAGGAGGAGGAGGAGGAGGAGGAGGAGGAGGAGGGAACGGTTGCCCTGGCTACCTTGTTTCTCATTAACCAATTAACATAAACAAAGTAAGTGCCGTGTGTGTTCTGTTCTGGGGCCGCGTGCGTGTGCATAGGGGGGTTTTGCGGTGTTTGTGTGCGTGCGCATTAAGTTAACTAGCTCTGTAAAAATACTGCAGTTCTACTCCCGCTCTGCAGGGACCCTGGGTCTCTCCCACTGCCGTGCGCATCGCACAGCCAGAGCACGCCACCGCCAGATATCCCCTCCGCAGGAAACGGGCGACGCGGCACAGCGGCGTTCCTGCTACACTGCGTAGGGCTGGAATAACTGGCATTCCTGTGGCGGAGAGCGGAAACCAACGCCTGGCCAACGCCGTAATGAGCAGCCACGCGGAGGGGTATGCCAGCACACAGGCTGCGCCGACACAAAATAGATCCTTTTATGAGGTATACATAGATAGATGTGATATACACACATACAAATATAAATATACATACATACGTACATGTATGGATATATTATAATAAGGATCCTATCCTTATAAATACAACATGCACCTTATACTATCTTTAATATGAATCCCATACTAAATTATTTTCCGTATACTTAATTATGCCATCCTATCGATATTTGTAATGTATTTGTTACCTTACCTTAATATTTTCATAACAAGGTTTCTATAATATGTAAGATAGATGTACCCCATCTGTTATATGGAGCCCATGCTAAATATTGACCATATGTATCCATGCTGAAATATCTACATACAATATGTATCAATACAAAATAATCAACATTTACATAGCATACTGAACTAGCTTTATCAATAGTATCCAATAGTAAAACATTGACAATAAAGTCCCAAAATTCCAAAACTATATCCAACGTACCCTATTCTAGTGTATTAACAATTGGTTTATCTTTCTCCCTTACGTCAGAGGAGGGTTGAGTCGACCTCTAAACACGTGAAAATCTCCATGTCGATGAAGAATGATTTATAATTTATCTCATCAACTCCACAAAGTTTCCATGACTCGGAGCAGATGACCTCCAGGCAGAACAACAGCGAGTCTCCAAAGCCACAGAAGGAGGAAGTTAAACCTGATATTTAGTGGCACACCTGTCCTCGTGTGCATATCACTTAGTGCTGTTACCCTTCTATCAACAGCTTAAAGAACCAAAGGGAAAGAGCGCAACAGATAACAGTCCCATTCACGTGACGGAAGTCTTTTTTGAGTTATCACGCATTGATTAAAAAGTAAGTTGAGTAAGTATTACCAACCAAATAGCAAATACTGCCACAAAGGAGGGACTTCAATGGGTCCACAGAAGCCAGGAGCTTTGTTAAAAACAATACTTCATTATTTGATCTCACTACAAATATGAGGCGAAATTTCCCATTGTTTGTCACTCTGGCACACAATACCTTCTTGTCCTTCCGTTGTTTCCTAGCGCTCACATTAAAAATGAACCCAAGAGGTGTCTCTGGCCTGGCCCTGTGCTCCAGCCATCTGCCACCATGCCGGCCTCTGGTGGACCATAACCTCTGGAGTCACCGCGGCTCCCTGACCACAGCCACGCGACGCTTTGCCTCCCTCACAGCTCCCTGTGGTCCTCCTGTTGATCTTTAAACACATGCGATGCCACAGGAGCCATTGAGGCCACCGTACCGCGTCCTGCAGGTCACAATGCGTACCTACCGCACCACAGAAGAAGAAGCCACCGGATGAAGCAGTGCGAACCAGCTGCTGATGGCTAACGTGCCAATGGAAAACGTGCTAACGGGTAACGTGCTAGCGGCAACAAGCTAGGATATCGTATATAGGCAGAGTATTTCTAAGAACCCCTCAGGGGGGTGTTAGATTTATCTGCGTGGTTATACCATAAGTCTTCATCATCATGAGCCATTGTGGCTTGTGTGTGTGTGTGTGTGTGTGTGTGTGTTTGTGTGCTGTGACACATACACACTCACCCCAACCACCACCACTAGACCGCCTTCCAAGTGTTGTACTCAAATACTTTGGTGTTTTATGACATGGTTTTATCGAATTTCCCTATTATCCTAATAGTCATATCAAATATTGGCGTGAATAGATTCTAAACTTTCCCTGCAAACCAGCGAAGTGAAACAGAGCAGTAGAAGGAGGACAGAAATCAAAGGTTACAAAATGATTTCACTAATATTCTTTCCTTATTATTATTTGGCCAGCCACCTGTCTAAGAACTCCACATCTACAGAGCATGTGTCTAATGTCGATGGACACACAACATCAAAGCTCCAGATCCCTAAGCCAAATGTCTGTAGTTTGGTGTGTGTGTGTGCGTGTGTGTGTGTGTGCCATTGTACATGTATGTGTGTGTGCCAGTGTAAAATATGTGTCAGTGTGTAATATGTGTCCATATGTCAGTGTGTAATGTGTGTCCGTATGTTTAATGTGTGTGTGTGTGTGTGTTTAATGTGTGTTTGTGTGTGTGTGTGTGTGTGTGTGTGTGCGTGTGTGGGTGTAATATGTGTGGGTGTTTGTGCTAGTGTGCGACGTGTTTGTCAGTGTGTGATATGTTTCAGCCAATGTGTTATCTCGATATGCGTATCTATGTGTCTGTGTGTGTGCGTTCGTGTTATATGTGGGTGGCGTGTATATGCACGTGTGAATGCATGCGTCTGATTCACCCCCTGCTCATCTATCAGTTGTGTGGGTGGTACAGGGTCAGAGAGATGGCCACCATGAGTCACCCAACATCAGCTGCCTTTCCCACACAGAGCCGACCCTTCACCTGCACACACACCAGAGGAATGTGGGGGGGCCGCAGGAGTCGTGACTCACACACACTCACGTCTGAAAAACCCCACCACACCCACTTAGCCACCCTACCCCCTAACCAAAACTCATTCCGTCCTCCGTGTGTGTGTGTGTGTGTGTGTGTGTGTGTGTGTGTGTGTGTGTGTGTGTGTGTGCGCGTGCGTGCGTGCGTGTGTGTGTGCGCGGGTACTCGTGCGTGTGTGTCCCATGTTCCATAAGCGGAGCGAGGACGCCTGTGTCCGTGTGTCTGTGCGGCGGGAACATGAGTCACCTGACCAGGCCATGGGCCCGGGTTCCGTTGGGGCCCTTCTTATTTTTCGAGAACGCCTTAAAGCGAGTCTTGACTCAGCGCCGGGGCCCCGGACGCGTAACGGATCCCGCCGGGCTGTGTGTCGCGGCGCGCGGTGCTAGCTAACACACAAACTCGAGCCATTCATTTTTAACTACATCTAGTGTGTCAGAGTGTTCATATCACCGGGGGGGGGGGTTGATCCAATGGGCCCGGCTACTGAGCGGGTCGTATCGGTTTACAGGCGTATCGTCATGACGATACATCGTCGTTTTCCGTACTACGCGGCCCTTGAGTTGGACCGTTGGTAGCGCAGCTGGACTGGAGAAAGAGAAGAGGGACGGAGAGAGAGAGAGACAGACAGACAGACGGACGGACAAGAGAAAGAGGAAATGTCCTAGTTTGGGCATCAATAGGGGAGGAAGATGAAGAAGAAAAAAAGCCACAAAGGGTTTGCTTCCTTTGGCAAGACAACGAGTGGCACAATTGCCTTCATTCACCAGCCCCCCCCCCCCCCCCCCCCCCCCCCGCCCCCCTCCCCTCCATCTCATTCATTCTCTTCCTCAAAAGGTTGGAGCCACGGGTCTGCCCTGACGACTCGTGACTGACACGTCAACCCCCAAACTTAGTCAACGACGAATGCCAGAGGGGTGTATAAAAAGAAAGGCCTTGCATTCTTTCAAATCTGTGTGTGTGCGTGTGTGTTTTCGTGTGTGTGTGTGTGTGTGTGTATGTGTGCGTGTGTGTGTGTGCGTGCGTGCGTGCGTGCGTGTGTTCATTTCTGCATGCGCGTGTTGCCTTTTGAATATTCACAACTAATCACCATACCTCAGTCTGCCAAGATGGGTCAGTCGGTCTGTCTGTTTGGAGCCCCTTGGTCCAAGCATGAGAACCCCCCATGGTAAATGTTAGACCTCTGACTAGCTCCTATTCACACACACACAACGCTAACATATGACAAGCATGAGAATTTTCCAGTCCCAGGCCTTCTAGACGACGATCCCAGACCACCAGACCTGCTGGACCTGCTACACTGCGATCCCAGGCCTGCCAGACCACCAGACCTGCTGGACCTGGTACACTACGATCCCAGGCCTGCCAGACCACCAGACCGGCTGGACTACAATCCCAGACCTGCTACACTTGGACCCTAGACCTGCCAGACCACCAGGAACCTCTGGACTAGGATGCTAAACCGGCTGGACCACCAGGAACCTCTAGACTAGGATCCTAGACCGGCTGGACTGTGATCTTGGACCCGCTAGGCTCTCCCAGCGATAGCAGCCTGGCGCTAATTAAGGCTGTTGCTGCTTGTAATTGCCAACAGCCAAAAAGTTAATTTTAGGGGGTTTGCTGGAGAAAATCTGTATATTCTACACAAACCTCCTCTGGAACCTGTAATTTAGACATCCTAAAAAGAGGCTCAATATAGACGGTTGCCGAACAGGCCTTTATTTAGATGAGCCGCTGCTTCTCTTTCTCCACATATTTGGAAGACAAGTGGTAGTAAATTGCCGATCGTAAAGGTCCATAATTTACTACCTTTTTTTTCAAATATCGCACACAGTTCTGTATTCTCCTCGCCCATATCCTACAGTGACAAGAGTGAGGCAACACATGTGCCCCGCTTTTCATTACATTTATTAACCCTGCTGGAGACACATGTTTGGGGAGTGGCAGACGGAACGACAGACTGGCCGTCAGACAGACAGGCAGTCGGACAGACAGACAAACCAAACAGAAAGAGAGGCTTCTCTGGTTGCTTTCTGAACAAACAGCAACGCTGTTAGGGGCCGTATCCGTAAGTGAGTCCTAATCCTTTGTTGCTGTTGAATTAACGTCAACGGCAACCATTTTCGAGTGAGCCCGTAGTGACTCAACTGCCATTACGTGAGGTAATTAATGGTGGTGACTCAGGTGAGCTCTTATCAAATATTTATGATGTTTCCCCGGAAACTGGGAGCAACGCGCATCTCTCTTAGAAAATGTACTGATTACAATGACCACATTTCTCTTCCCATTCCAACTCATAAATCTTCCCTGGCATAAGTGCAGAAGGTATGATCAATGGATCATACTCACTGTATATAGGCACTGTCAATGTGTGCTTCCTTGCAACTGTGTGTGTGTGTGTGTGTGTGTGTGTGTGTGTGTGTGTGTGTGTGTGTGTGTGTGTGTGTGTGTGTGTGTGTGTGTGTGTGTGTACAAGCACATGCAGTATGTTATCAGAGCCATGGCTGTAATCCGACCTCTCAAGTGTTCCGACATGATTTCATTGTTTTCAAGAACTGTATTGTGTGAGCCAATATGCCACCTTGCCTGCTGCTTCTCCAGAACACTGCTTCTCCAGAACAGCTGGCTTAAACACACAGGAGACATGCCAGGAAGTGACAACCCCCCACCCCCCTAAAGGAGCTGGGGTTTGTCTTCCAATAAACGGCCTATGTTGGCACAACTCACAACGATTGAGACAACACAGCAGCAATTGCCCTCGCCGGTGAACAGGACCGTCAGCAATTCTCATTGGTGGTCGGACGGAGACGGTCGCGTCTCGGATGCCTCTCCATCGCCCTCTATTGTTAGGCTAGGGTATCTGCAGTTTAAACACTTTCTAACACACAAACTAACTTACGTAAAATTAGAAATACAACGAGAAAGGTCGAATTCAAAAGTCAAACATGCTTCCTCGGTGATAGGCAATCAGGATGAACTGTGTTGAATCGATGGCCGTGTTCAAAAAAGGTTAACCTGTCCCCTCGTTCGCTAATGCCTGATCTCTTTATAGTGAACAATTTAAGGAACAAAGTAAGTGAGTTATCATTACGGGAGATCAGACACGTATCTGCCTGTTTATGCGCCTAACACATAGGCTACGTCATGTCGATAGATTTCGAGCGCATAATTTGCGTCCGAATTCCCCCTATTCCCGCCCACCTAATAAATTATCTTAGTAATATTGTCTCCTAAGTATAGTGCAAACCATAGATGTTAGAAAATGAGGACAAACGTCAACCAATTCAAAATGGACTTAACAAGGGTTCAAGAAATGTCATATGAAGTATGTGTCAAGTGTGTCATGTGATGTGAAGCCTGCTTTTCTCTGATTCGTCCATGTTTGCACATCCAAGGATCTGGAGTCACTGGTGTACGTTGAGAATGTAGTATGTTGTACGAGCGATTCTACAATAGCCACTCATTTGCTAATAACACACTACAAAGCCTATGCTGTTGTTTTAAAAACACACCAATTTTGCTCACAATTATCAATGATGATCCGTTTGGTTATAGTGCTGCCCTTCAAACATAGACCACTAGCGCCATCTAGTGGTGTCTAATGTCTAATGTCTTAAATATAAAAATAAAACCGGTGATAGGACAGAAATTAGGCTACATATATAGATTTCGATGGTTTGTATGTTAATCCAAAAATCAAAGTATATACTTTGTCTTAGTATAATGACTACTGAGCACTTTTTTTAATCAACCAGTGTGATTCATCTCGTCGTGTTGGATGCAGACATGAGGCGGACCAGTGGGAGTAGACCTCCCCTCCCCTCTGGAATCACAGCAGCGCCAGCCATGCGAGAAACGCACTTCATGAACCCGTTGACACAACGACCCGTAGTACTGAGAGAACACCCTAGATGGCGCCATTCTACCATAAAACCTGCACAAAAAAAGGAAGAAGGTAATGCGGACTGAAAAACACTTCTCGTATTACATTTCGGGAGCATGGAGTTTGTTTTCCAAAACACCGCGTAGAGGACATGCACTCAACACTTTCCAAGACCGTTCCACTGGGCAAAGAAGCACCACAACGGCCTAGAGGTTGACTGTGGACAGCAGGCAGATGGACGGTCTAAATAAGAACTGAAAGAGCGCTAAAGACAACCAGATGTGTCTGCGCTCGACGGCACAGCGTATTGGTAGGAATACCGTCCGTCCACTCGGAGAGACGATGGACGCGCAAATAGACAGGGGGTGGGAGGAAGCCATGAGGAGTGACAGAGTTCAGAAGTGGGAAGTAAACAAACGTCGGGAAGGGGGAAGACCGGACAAACAGCATGGATTCAGCCAGGGCACGGGAAGAATAGAAAGGGAAAGCGCGAATGGAGAGGGGGGGATTTTTATCCTCATGTGCACTCAATCAGAGGGGTCATTGAGTGCGCTTGTTCCCGGACTGACTGTCAAAACAGTGCGTGCGCGCAGCTCCCATTAACCACGGAGAATTTAACAACGCCCCTAGTTTTACCATATAGACGCACGCGCAGCGTGGCACCTAGGCGCGCGCTCTCGCACACACACAGACGCACACGCATAAACACAACGTTTCTTTTCTTTTTCGTATCTTAATGAATGCCTTAGTGGTAAGAAAACCACTCACTCACACATACACACCCACACACACAAACCACACGGAGAGGGCACACCACGCGCTATACGCACTTGCGCGGCGGTAGCGCGCGCGGTGTGGAAGAGAACTCAATTCCATCTGCGTCACAGAACAAGCGTGGACAGGTTTATTCAAGCCAAGAGGGCTATAATACAACACGCGAGTGAAGGACCGACACAGACACATGTTGATGGGAATCAATAAGTTCTTACCAGGTAGAGCAGGAAGGTGTGTAGGCCGGTGCCCAGACCGACGGAGGACAGGATCCCCAGCCCGAGCCAGTACGCGCAGCATAGGACCGTCTTCTCGACGCGACGCACGGACTAGAGGTGTGGAGGGAGGGGGGGGGGGGGGGGTTGGCAGAGAGAGGGGGGGACAGTGTGTGAGCCTCATGCCACACACACATGGACCTCCTGAGTGAGAGCAAAACAAGATGAGCGGAGCAGGACAAGGAGGGGAGGGAGGGAGGGAGGAAGGGGGAGTAAGGGGGGTAGGGTGTGTGTGTGTGTGTGTGGGGGGGGGGGGGGGCAAGGGTCAGAGAGAGAGAGAAAGGAGGAGAGAGTGAAACTGAGTGAAATGGAAAAAAACCGAGGGGGACCATAAAGGGTGGGAAAGAGCATGCAAGTGGTAAGAGATTCAGAGAGAGAGAGAGAGAGAGAAAGAGAGAGAGAGAGAGAGAGTGTGAGAGAGAGAGAGAGAGAGAAAGAGAGAAAGAGGGAGAGAGAGAGAGAAACAGCGAGATGCAGAAAGGAGAGTTTATTGTTGGAGGAGCTTGCAGGATACGATGGTATACCAAGCAGTGGGAGTGTTCTCAGCACTCTGAGCGAGGAACTAGGATCACTGCTCTCTTCCTCCGCGGCAGCAGCCAGCTCTTACTATAGCCAACTTTCAACAGCCCCCCCAACAATCATATACAAGTAGTCCCCCCCCCCCCTCCTCCCTAATCTGCTGTCACTCTGTGAACCCCTCTCCTCTTCCAGCCCTCCCCTCCACCTCAGCAAACCCACGCAGGTTTTCTACAGGGGAAACGTATGGATTGCACAGATTACGGGAAGCACGTTGGGAGGAAGGGGTGAGAGGGGGTGAGAGGGGGAGGGGTCTATGTTACTGGCAGCGGACACCATGTCCCAGTAAAAGCGGCACATCGTAAAAATATACAAAACCCTGAAGTCTATCATCGCTTGCAGGAGGCTGTGTGGGGGGAGAGGTGGGTGTGATGTGGGTGTGTTTGTGTGGGTGTATTTGTGTGGTGGTGAAAAGCTGCCTGCTAGTGCCAAGAATCCCAATGTGTACAGTGGGCGGTAGCCTCTCTTCCGTCACCCACCAATCGAGTGATCCCAAGGTAACGTGGGCGGCGACTCTCTGTCCCCTCAACCAATGGCTGGAGAGAGGCCCCGTCCCCCCCGTACGCTCGGACCCTGGGCTCTAGTGTCTACTGCTTGTGCCTCACGGTGGCTGAGAACAGGTTATTGGGCAACACCTCTGCACTGGACTGTTAACTCGGAAGGGATGGGGGGGATGGGGGGGTTGTTTGCGGAACTAGTTTTTGACTCACCAGTGGGTAAACAATGGATCATAAAAAGGGACAAAGACTATGAAGGCAATCACACGCAACATGATTCCCATGCAGATTTAAGTGGGATTTGATTTCAAGTACGCGGGTGTGACTGGATTCATGCTCTGACGTGCCCCTTTCAGAAAGACGTCAGGAGAATGTTGTTGATTATCAAGGTTTCCCCTCAGGTCAGTTAAAAGGACGTTTAAGTGAATCTTATAAAACAGGCAAAGGAGGGGGAGAGAGAGGGAAAGAAGGAGGCCAGCATTTGTTTGCGTCCGCACAGGGTTGCGTCCGCACAGGGGCCAAGATGCACTCGTAAGATGAGATGTCTCCGTAGTGACGGCTCAATTCTATCAGGAGCCTTTAATTTGGGACCTCCGCTGTCCAGCATTGAATGCTGACGGGAGGGCAGGCCCCAGGGGGGCCCCTGCATGAAAAATACTGACAAATACAAGTAGGGCCCTGAGGGATATAAGAGACCTTTCCCTATCCACTAAAATGTGGGATCAAATGTGCAATTCAACACACAATCCCTGTAAGACATGCCCCAACACACCCATCTCAACAGAACACGCTCTGTTCGGATTATAGCCGTGGGCGTGACGGATCTTAATTCTGCTATTAATGGCTAATACTGGGATTCATCCTTTTACAAAACCGGTCTCCAGCCGTTTGTGTATTCCCGGTGTTATCTTATGAATTCATTAATATCCCTGTTCTTTCTCTGAAAACAAAGGTTTATTCTTTTGTTGACCCGAGTTGCTTGCGTAGCCCTTAGAGGGGCTCACAGTGGAGACCTTTGAGACTGTAAACAGCTGTTTTCTGGGAAAAAACCTCGTAGCTGCAACGGGTGTTTTCTGAGGCTGTGTTTATCGAGGTCAAATACCTTGATAAGCAACTTTTCAGCAGAAAGTTACAAGCTGAGGAAGACAGATGTGGTGAGGCGACAGACGTGGCGGAAGGCAAACATAACTCCAGGGTTACAAAGTGAATGTGCGTCACATTTGATATCGTTGACGTTTGTATACTCATATGTCCCATTCAATCTTGGCAATTTGTATCTTGTTCTCTCCATCCATCCATCAATCTATCTACCTATCGGTCAATCTGTGTATCAATCTATCTATCTGTCAATCTGTATATCTATCTATCCATCTATATTTCTGCGTGTGACTATATGTCTGTATCCATCTATGTACCTCTGTCTGTTTGTCTGTATCCATCTAGCTATGTCTCTCGGTCCGGTCTGTCTGTCTGTATCCATCTATCTATCAGGTCTGTCTGTCTTTGTGTATCCATCTATCTCTGTCTGTCTGTATCCATCTATCTGTCTGTCTGTCTGTATCCATATAGCTCTGTCTATCAGTCTGTCAGTCTGTATCCATCCAACTCTGTCTGTCTGTCTGTCTGTCTGTCTGTCTGTCTGTCTGTCTGTCTGTCTGTATCCATCTATCTCTGTCTCTCTGTCTGTGTGTCTGTCTGTCTGTCTGTGTCACCCCCCGCTCTGTGTGTACCTGTTGGTGGGAGCCCTCCACATGGTAGGCGATGAAGAGCAGGAGGAGCAGCAGTAGAAGCCCATACACATAGCGTCTTCGCCTCCAGAGGCTGACCCGCGGCCCGGCCAGTGGAGAGCAGGAGAGAGAAGAAGAGTGAGAGAGAGAGAGAGAGAGAGAGGGAGAGGGAGAGAGGGAGAGGGAGAGAGGGAGGGAGAGAGAGGGACAGGGAGAGAGAAGAGCGAGGAGGGGAGAGGGGAGGGAGAGAGGGATAGAGGGAGAGAGAGAGAGGGAGAGAGGGAGAGGAGAGAGGGAGGGAGAGAGGGAGAGGAAGAGAGGAGAGAGAGAGAGAGAGAGTGGGAGAGAGGGAGAGGGAGAGAGGGAGAGAGAGAAAGAGAGAGAGAGAGAGAGGAGGGAGGGGAAACGATGGAGGTGTGATTGTGAAACAGCAGGTCAATCCACCGGGGTAGATGATGAAGAGGAGGCAGACGGAGGGGGGGAACGAAAGAGTATGAAAAGATACAGTGAGAGAACGGGGGAATAGAAGTTGATATAAGTGTGAAATCCGGGGGATGTTCAACAAAGTTGTATTTATATATACGAGTGTCCTGTCTCTGACAAACAGAGATCTAATGCTCCTAAAGACTCAGCCTCTGTGTTTGTTTTAAAACGGTTTGTTTCAGTTTTATGTTTTTTGAGAGCTCATCGATCTTTATTTATACGTGTGTCTCAGCAAGAGTTCAGTGGCTACAGACCGTTTGGATTAAACCACTATCTACTCTGTGTGGTTTACTTTACAGGGGCACATTTGTTGACATGACTTTGTCCATGACGGTTCTCGCAGTGTGCACCTCACACAGGAACTCACGGTTATACGTACACATATTTAGAAGCTGCATGTCAAAACAACACAAAAGAAACCACAGAAACATATCTACACTACTGCAATGCACTGAATGAACCTATAGCCAGTCTCTCTCTCTCTCTCCCCTCTCCCCCCTCTCTCTCTCCCCCCTCTCTCTCTCTCCTCCCCTCTCCCCCTCTCCCCCTCTCTCCCTCTCTCTCTCTCTCCCCCTCTCTCTCTCTCCCCTCTCTCCCTCCCCCCCTCTCTCTCCTCTCTATCTCCCCCTCTCTCCCCCTCTCTCTCTCCCTCTCTCTCTTTCTCTCTCTCTCTCCCCCTCTCTCTCCCTCTCTCTCTCCCCCTCTCTCTCCCTCTCCCCCCCCCCTCTCTCATCTCTCTCTTCTCTGTCTCCCTCTCCCTCTCTCTCTCTCTCTCACTCCCCTCGCTCTGCTCCACCCCCTCTTCAGCTCGTAGTGCTCGGGGTTCACCACATCCTCTTGTCGTTTGGAGATAAACACGTTGTCCCTGTGCAGAAGCACAACAGCGCAGGGTACAGGCTGACCTTATCCAGGCTGCTGCTGTCAACACGCACTGTGACGGATGATGAGTGTAAAACAAACAGGGGTGGGCTCACAACATTTATTTACTTTTTGTCACAGAAAGACATTTCTGGTTATTTGGGTCATTGATTATGTGCGTGCGTGCGTGCGTGCGTGCGTGCGTGCGTGCGTGCGTGCGTGCGTGCGTGCGTGCGTGCGTGCGTGCGTGCGTGCGTGCGTGCGTTTGAGCAGAACTAACGCCATTTTAGTTAGGGACATTTATTGTATTTATTGAGATAGCTCCTGATAATGTTTATCTAGTTTTGGATACCATACCATCAACATCCTGTTTCTGATTCCCATCTACTGCAGAACTTGGGGACGCAGCACTTCTTTGTATCCAATATTAATTGTTGAATGCAACGCATGCCAAATATACAAGTAAAATGTAATGTCTGGTAGTTCCAGACATCCGGCATGTTATTGTTTTATGTATAAACATTGAAATGGAAGACGGGAAGACGCATTTTACCTTCAAGATAACAGCAACGATTATCAAGAACAATGTCAATGACAGATGTATGTAGCGTTTTTCCAGGTATTTTTTTTCTGAGAAGTGAACATGCCAGCAACAGAAGGGGGGGGGGGGGGGGGAGAGGTAGGGGACTCACCTCAGAGTGAAGTCACTCAGAGAGTGCAGCAGCTCCAGAGAGAAGTAGTGCAGTGTCAGAAGAGGCTTCCTCCACAGAACCAGGCGCTTCCGGCGGCTCCATCCGACTCTCCCTCCATCCAGGCTCGTCCGGAGAGATCCCCGCGTCTGTACCCGCAAGCACACACATGTACATGCACACACACACACGCACGCACACGTACACAGACAAACGCACGCACACACACATGCACAGACAAACGAACACACGCGCACACGACACACAAGGGACTTGCACGACACAGACAAACACACACACACACAAATGCACGCACACACACGTATACAAACAAACACAGACAAACACATTACTTGTAATTCAATTTATTGTAGTATTTTCATAATCTCATTATACAACAGCCCCAAGATTCAAGGATTGGAACACAGTTATTTTTGCATGAGAGGCCCAATTTTTGTCCCTCATGAAACAATTCAATTAAATTATAAATTCTTAGGAATGAATAAATCCTGCAGAACTTCTGTTTTGAACAAATGTTTTCACTCCAATTGATGATTTTACTGTGAATTGTTTTTCTTTTAGTGCGTCTGGGACATATTTAACGAACCACTAAAGTCGTGTATTGGTTGGTGTCTGTGTGCGTGTGCGTGTGGCGTGAGTCTCACTGGCCAGATTTCATGTGTGTATATTTGTCACAATACATGTAAACGACAAGTACAATAAGCAGTATAATTTTGCAATTGCTTACTTTCCTATAATAATATGGTTTACGGAACACCTTAATTCTTCTATGTTGAATTATATTTCATAGTGTTCATAGGCAAACATTTCTTACAACACATTTCTCAAAATTGAAAACCAATTCCATTATGAATGCAGTTGTTTTGGACTGGGGGGTTGGTGGCTTTACCTTCAGCGGGTCCACTGTGCAGATCCTTGGCTGCGGTGCGCCTTTGGAGAGGGTCCACTCCACCGTCGGCCATTGTGCATTCACTGGGAAGAAGAGAGACGACACTTCAACACCTTGTGACGCATGCACCCTCTTTGATCTGCCTCAGAACACCCACAAGCTGACACACACACACACACACACACACACAATCACACAGGTCATACGAGTACCTGAGGGCACTTAACGGACTCAAATAAACACACAGACACACAGACACACACACACACACACACAAACACACACACACACACACACACACACACAGGTCATACGAGTACCTGAGGGCAATCAAACGGACTCACATACACACATATACACACACACACACACAGACGCCACACATTTGAGTAACTCAGTTCACACAGACAGACTCACACAAACAAACATACATACACAAGTCCTTATAGTACCTGAGTGCACACTAACACACACACACACACACAAACAAACTCCCAGGGTCATTAGAGCAGGGGTGTAGTGGGCGGGGGACGCGTGGGGACGCCGTTCGGCCAGCTTTTTCCGCATGGTCCAAAAAAAAAATGAAATACTAAAACTTTCACTTTGGAAGCGCCGTCAGCTCAGTTTGTCGTGACTGCAGGCCTAGCCTGTAAAGTGGTGGCAGCGTGGCGATCATAGGAGCTTTGGTTATTTTGGATTTGCTCCATAAATGTGTTGAATGCCATGAGTGTTTGTCTAGACCTGTACGTAGGCCTATAGTTTGAATATGTATGACATTAGAAAGAAGCATTGTTATTATTATTAAAGGTCCCATGACATGCCACCAGGTGTGAGTGTGATTAGCCGTTACAAGCCGTTTAGAAAATCTGCCCCTTATGACATCACAAGTGGGCGTGTCCACCTGTGATGTGTGACGGATGGGTTAGGGCTAACGTTTGCTACAGTCCACTGGGCAGGCTCGTAGACTGATCTATCCAGCACACATCTAGGTGGACACGCCCACGTCATAAGGGGCAGATTTTCAAACCGGCTTTTTAGGCTAATCACACCCACAACTGGTGGCATGTTATGGGACCTTTAAATATGTTGATTTTTACAATTGAGATTGGCTACAGTTTCCATATTTGGCAAGACACAAACCTCAAACTTCTTCTGAATGTGCGTGCGCGTGCGTGTGCACGTGCACGCGAGAAAAACTCCCCACCACACCACTGCATTAGAGTACCTGTGCAAACACAAACACACAGCCAAACACACACAAACACACACACTGGGCCCTAGAATACTTTAATAGACAAGCACACACACACACACACACAAAAATCTCATCATCCATTCTTCGTCACCACGCCAGACCGACTCATGTGTGCTGCAGACTGACTGACGGTGTGCTGTGTTATGCAGATTACTGGTAACTCAATAACAGTTGTGTGTGACACCACCCCACCAGCACTCACTGACGTAGCCTTCCAACAACCAACAGCCAACCTTCTACAGAATAATCACTGTACCCAGATGCTGCATTTGCACGGGCCAATAATATCATCTAATAATGAAGAGGACTTAGACGGGCTCTAGACACATCTTAAATAGATCAGGAACAGATTGTAGATCTATGGACGATGAATGAAAGCCAATAGGATGAGGGCTGGGGAAGGGGGGAGGATGTTGGGTTCAGGGAAGGGGTAAGGTTTTAGTGAGATGATCATACTGTAGAGGAACGGGTGTGTGTGAGTGGGAAATGGGGTGAGTCGCACACACACACGCACACACGCACACACACACACGCACACACACACACACACACAGACACACACACACACACACAGACACACACACACACACACGCACACACAAGGTCCTACATAAATATATGGGTTGTTCAACAGTATATATTTGGGTCCCTTGGGAATCTGGTGAGTGAAGTGAGATGGAGGGTCTCTGAAACATATAGGTATGTAACTCACCATCTGGCCAAATTGTCAGCCCCCCCCCCCCACCGACCCTCTCCCTCTCTCTCTCTCCCTCTCTCTCTAATCCCTCTATCATGTGGCCCAGTGCTGCCCTAGAGAAGGGCCCCTGGCTCCAGTTTCAATACATCCAGCCAGTGTGGGCTGTCAGCTGACTGACAATGTACAGCTCTGACTTACCAGGGGGCCCCAAGATGGCTCCTTGGGGCCTTCCACTGGAATGTATCGGGCATGGTCACAGACCAGCCACGACCATCTAGTGCACTTTACGTAATATAGCTTGTTTACCAAACGGCAGCTAGGTTTTATGCGAGGGAGTGGAATGGAGTTCAATATTTTGAGGGAGGATAACTGAAGTATTTATAAAAAAACGTCATTTCTTACTATTGTTGGACAGTTCAATGTTGATTACTTTCCCCTGGGGGTTATTGGGGACATGCGCAGCCACGCACGCCTGCACACGCACACGCACGGACCCACAAACGCGCGCGCACGCACATCCACACACACAAACACACAAGAAGTTTCTAAATGAATCGTTCCCAAAAATATGAATTATGTAACAACCTTATGAATTAATGTTTTTTTCCTGCAGCGAGGCATCGTTTCACACAGAGAAATGTCAGTTATGTTGCAAAAGTTTATGTTGGACAAATAAAACCACATTTTCACATTAGCCCAGAGGTCTGAAAAGAGAATTCTTTTTTTCCCTCGTTAATTTAGAACAATTCCCAGTCCCACAAGTACGTCAAGGAATAACTGCTTATTTAGCCTAATTCATTGAGAAAATGTCTGCCAAACAGGCAACAATATGAAATACAGCCACTTGAAAAACAATCCGGTCTATTAAATCACATTGAGTATCATGTACTAAAACCAGTGCTAGTAAATACTTCAACTGCGCACTCCCTTTGAGTGGAACTCAAAGCGCAATTCACATCCTCCACAACAACAGGCGTGCGTCAAACCTGTTGAGGAACAGACAGACGAACTGCTTCAATGCCGGAGGATAAACTAAAGTAAAACAACTCCGCGACTTTACCTCGTCTTCACATCAGACAATTGATTATTTGTGTCTTTAGAAATGCTTTTTAGCTACTCACCGCTCAGAAGGGTGTCCAGTAGGCGAGCTGGGAGATCTCAATCAGAAAGTCTTCCAGTGCTGTCCCAGCGGCAGAGTGCGGCCAGATGAAGTGTGCCATCCTTCACCACCACATCACCACTTCCCCCCTTGCAGGGAGTGGTGGTGGGGTAGGAGTGGGGGGGTAAGCCTGACAGACGGACGTGGAGAGAGAGGGGGAGAGAGAGAGAGAGAGAGAGAGAGAGAGAGAGAGAGAGAGAGAGAGAGAGAGAGAGAGAGAGAGAGAGAGAGAGAGAGAGAGAGAGAGAGAGAGAGAGAGAGAGAGAGAGAGAGAGAGAGAGAGAGAGAGAGAGAGAGAGAGAGTTCATCCTTTGCCTGATCGAACCTCCAGAGAAGCACTCTAATTAAAGGTCTATAAATATAAGTGGATCACTTTCGTGGACCATACTTCAAACGCTGGGCAAAACTCGGTGGGCTTCAGACGGAAAGGGGAAACGCTGTCCTCTCGGGAGACGACGAATTGCTTTAAGTTTGTTCCAAAAATATTGACAGAAACAGAGCAGTCCGTCCAAAAATCCTCTTTTCAGGTCAATGACAAGCGTGGAAGCAGAATGGGGTCGACTCCACGTTGAGGTTCAGGCAAGGTCGAGGTAAAAGCATCGGAAGGGTTATTGAATACTGTGATATACAATTACCACTCTGGGTGAAAGAGCAGCCTTCATCAGATCTCTGTCTTCGGATTTACTGTGTCTCTCTCAAAACAAAGTCATATGGCCACGCCTACCACAATGTTTACATCCAGCATCCCACACCCCTTCTTAGGCAAAGAAGAGCGGGAGCACAGGGTCATTTTTTGAGGCCCTGTAGTTATTGAGTGTGGCATCTTCAATGTACCCCACTCATGTACTTGTAAATCTATTTATGGAAGCTTTGTTCAAAAAAATAAATAAATAATCATCACTTTTTTAAGGTAATAAACAGTGTTGAGAAACATTGTTTAGGGCTAGTTCATGTAGAAAGCCTCCTAACCTGCATACCTATGCAGGATGTCAGCGTGTTAAAACGTTATGTTACATCCAGCATTTTTCTCGAAAATGTTTAACTAACTCATGCGATCCAAAGAATATGTCTAAAGAGAAATGCACTGTATTTGAATTTTTTAATGCGACTAAATGTAAATGACACTGCCAGCACAAACCATCAATCTATCCTTTCGTTGGCATAACTAAAGAAAATCCTTATAATGGATGTCATAACGTTGCATTCGTCTAGTAATATACGTTCAGAAAGATACGAATTGTAGACTATTTAAGGGCATCTGTTACATTTAAAATTACTTTCCTACCGGACAGTAAAAATGAAGAAAACAGACGCACTTAACTACCTGAAACACGGGTACGGATTTCATGGAAACATTTGTTTGTGGTCCTTCATATTTCGGACTGCAAGTACGGGGCCGAGTGAATCAATGCTGCCCCACACTGGCATAAGAGTCCGATATAGATATATAGATATAAATACATATCTCGTATATATCCATACATACATATGCACATAATTGTTGTTTTTGCGACTCGATTAGGCTGTGCTGCTGGACCACGATCACAGCAACCGCAACTATAAGATGTGGGCAGTGATTTGTCTTTAGTTTTGTATCACTTGTCATACACGTGCAAGTTTGAGCGTTTGTGTTTGACGTCATCAGTACACGACTGAAGTCAGGCAGAAGAGGAAGCGAATCCGCCTCTTACCGCGCCGGGGCTCTCTCGTGGGTATGTATATCAACATAATATGCACACATTTATGTTTAAACCCGCCGATGTAAGACATTTATCTGGAAACATATTATTTCGCATTGTAGCAGAGGGCAAGTATGTGGCGAATTGATAATCTGAGAAGTAATGTTTTAAATAATGTTGGTGAAGATGACTTTCAATATACAAGTTCGCTAAACTTACCCCACTCACATATTTTCATTGCTTTCCCAAATGACTGGCACACACTATGAAAAGTGGCCTAGTATATAAATGATATAAGTTGGGTCGGCAGATTACTGTCAATTTTTTACTTTTCTTTTGTGCAATGATCACAGCAGCACGTTATCAGACTGTTTTCGTGTATGCTGTTAATTTGACGAAGCAGGCCAAGACAAATACAAGTCTTCAACCATCTTGAACGTCTTATGACGCTCTGAACGTCTTATTTCACAGGATAATTGTCAATGACAGCAGGCAGAATAAAAGTCACTATCAAGGTGTCCTGATGACCTGGACACCGGAACAGCCATGGTATTCGGTGTTTGAAAGTAGTTACGTTAGCTCATTGTTTAAAAGCGCCCAGCCTTGATATGTCCAACGTAACTACGTCAAATGCACAACACGATGTTCCTGGAAAAACCTGCAAATGGTACTGCACAATATGCATGATTAACACATACAGTAAATGTTAATGTGGTCGATGTCTATTAGGAACGCCCTTTTCCCTTCAACAGCAATCACTGACCATCCCATGTTAAATCCTGTCACTCTGCAGGCACACCAAGATGATGGACTCGTTGTATAACCCTTTGGCTCTGGGCATCATGGCCGGCTTGGGCTGCGGTCTCTGCCTCGGCTGGCACCTCAGGGCCCGCTTCGGCCAGTCCTCCAAGAACCTTGTGGCGAACTGCGCGAGCGAGTCCAGCGTGATGGGCGAGGGAGGGGAGTTCAAGATGATCCTGGTGGTGCGCAACGACCTGAAGATGGGCAAGGGGAAGGTGGCCGCCCAGTGCTCGCACGCCGCCGTGTCAGCCTACAAGCAGACTCTCCGGAGGAACCCGGAGCTCCTCAAGCAGTGGGAGTACTGCGGCCAGCCCAAGGTGGTGGTGAAGGCCCCGGACGAGGACACCCTGATGGACCTGCTCAGGCACGCCAAGGAGGTCGGTCTGCCTGTGAGCATCATCCAGGACGCGGGAAGGACTCAGATTGCGCCAGGGTCACGCACCGTTTTGGGGGTCGGACCGGGGCCGGCGGATCTGGTGGATAAGGTCACCGGGCACCTGAAACTGTTCTAGGATGCATCGAGATCACGTCTGACTGAAATGTTTTGGATTTGTACTGCACTGTAATTATGACTTGAATGTGGCCAATTTCATACATGTTTCAGTAAAGATCGGAAGTGAAAAAGTTGTCCGTTTGTCCATTTATGTTGCAAATATATTGACATGCATCTGGAGGATGAAGGTGTCTACCAAATAAAGGTCTACCCATCTTCAGGTTGTTGCAGAGCCGATGCCAGATTGTATGAATTTAGTTACCAAACATAACCAAATACATCTGGCACAGTACACCTTAAACACCAATTTGCCTGGTATTACCATTTCCTTATAACCACATTAGATTAACCATGTACTTTTATTCAGGAAATATTAAAATAGCACTTCCGGACTGGCTAGAGGGGGCCAACGTGCCCTGAATGTAAATGAAGGGATTTTGTGTCCTTACAATAATTAACACATTTATTCACTGCCAATTCTCTAAATTGTACAAATCATACAAGACCAGTATTTTCTTGACAAACAAGCTTTTATTTTTTTAAGTGGATAAGAAAACTGCCGTTTCATTCATTATCTTTATTTTGCACAATCAACTATCTTTAAGTGCACACTTCAATCTAAAGTAATTTAAGAATATAAGGTCAAAGGGGGAGGTTAATGATCAGTTGTCTGCAGAATGCGTAAAGCCTTTGATAGAAACTCTAAATCACCCCAGTCTTATGATATTATCTCTTAATTAGATCTAAGTGGGAACAGTGGACAGATTAACCTGGTAGGGACCACACTGGGGGTCATAATTCTCTTCTGTACACTCAGGAACAGTGACCTAAAACACCACAATATCCAGCATACGAACCGCAGCACAGAAAGAATAACAAGCAGGAGAGGACAGGGGTTAGTCAAATACACACAGGTGGTGGGGAGGAGGCCTTACACACAAGTCATCCTCAGAAACCCCTCCTCCAATGGAATGGTCCCACATTAAGAGCACATATTTAAAGCACAAGGGAATAGGGCATTAGTCGGCATACAGTACTACTACAGTAACTCACAGGAGATCCTGCAGGGCCTTGATGGGAAGTATGCCGCCCTAAAAAATAAGAGCGTTGTGGGGGGGGGGGGGGGGGGAAATTAAGTACGCATGTTAAAATAATCTCTTGGAGGTGGGAGGGGTATTTATTTTGAAAAATGACCCGCCCTCTCCCTCAACGGTTACTGGCATGACGTAGTGTTTGTGGTTTTGTGGCCTGGGGAAGCGGCAGTTTCATGTTCAAATATAGAGGAACATAGTAGCATTTGTATTTTTTTCATCTTTTGTTTTTCCTTTCTTCTGAATATACAATAATTAAATGCATTTTTTTTAAAGACGGACAGAACAAGCTTCTCACACATCAATATGAAGAGATTCTACATTAATTTCTTCTCGGTACAGAGTGCAAATCAGATGCTTCACAACAGACCTTTTATGTAGCCGAGAAGAGGACTTGCTCTTCCAACAGTTTCCCCCACCCACATTGTACATAAACCCGTTTCCCATTCAAATAAAATAGACCCCAAATTTATTTTTCGTTTTTGTTACCATAAATGTGAAAAATTAAATCGGAATGTGAAAAAAATAATCCATGTGATTCGAGCCATTTTTTTCTTAACAGGAATAAAATGGAGTCCTTCATGACAGTTATAGAGGAAGTAAAAAAAAACAAAAAAAAAACTAAAATATAATAACTGCTTGTTTGCCGTCAGTCCCGTTGCAGGACAAACGAACAATATTGGGCTGGTAAAAGGACTGTGGGGACAAGTGGGCCGGGGCCTCCGGCCCGGACATGGGTCTTTACATGCCGTAGCCGAACCCCGGCTGGGCAGGTGGCGGTGCGTAGCCGGCCGGGGCCTGGTAACCGTAGCCGTAGGCGGGCTGGGCCGCGACCGGTACGGTGGGGCCCGCCGTCAGCATCAGCTGGGGAGTGCCTGGGGCGCAGAGAATAACACAACACATCCATGATTCAACCTCCTTTTATCACACAACACACATCCTCTGATTCAACCTCCTTTTAACACACAACACACATCCCCTGATTTAACGTCCTTTTAACACAACAGACATCCATGATTCAACCTCCTTTTATCACACAACACACATCCTCTGATTCAACCTCCTTTAAACATACAACACACATCCCCTGATTTAACGTCCTTTTAACGCAACGCACATCCTCTGATTCAACCTCTTTTATCACACAACACACATCCTCTGATTCAACCTCCTTTTAACACACAACACACGTCCCCTGATTTAACATCCTTTTAACACAACACACATCCAGTGATGATCCTACCAAAACACTATACTGAAGATTAAAACTAACAGTCCTAAAGGTCCAAATTGAGATACGTGTGAGAGTATAAGATTAAGGGTGAAAAAAAACCTAAGTCATATCCTCAATGTATTTAAACAAAATAAAATTCTTAGATTTTGGGTTGAAATAGCACCAAGCCCTGGAGGTGAAACCTGGTTTATTTACCATAGACGATAGGCTGCGTCTCCGTTGCCTGTTCCTCCTCTTTCCTCATGGACTCTGAGGTTTCCAACTTATCCACCTGCAAGAAACAGGAAAAGGATTTATACGAAGTTTCAAATTTGTAAATCTAGGAGAATATTTAGGGGGACAGAGGCAGCAACAATTCAACAAAGCCCAAACAACTCTAAAACCATCAAGTAAACTGTTAAGTCTAGGTATTTTAATGCCTATTATGCAGACGAGTCTACTGGGCGTTATATTGTACCTTTTAGTGGGGTCAGGCAATGCAGAGAAACTATTAATAGCAGAAACAGCAACATGAGAAATTATGAGTTTCCAATTTAGCATAAGCCTATAAACAGTGCATACACATTTTTGAATAACTACGATCCAGATGTGCAAAATATGCCCCTGCTTTTCTTAGGATTTCAAGAATACATTTTTTCAATCACAAAACCCTGCAACATTTCTAGTACTCATTCCCTTCCACAACATTCACAAGCTGTTCCAACATGCTGGTTGTGTGACACGGCCCCCTGTATCAACACAGTGCTGGTGCACGCTTGTGGGTGTGCATGTGCGCACGTGCAGTCCGAGGTGGTCATGGCATCAGCTGCTTTGTAGTGAGGCGCCGCCATTAAAGTGCAAGGCGGCAACAAACACCTTGTGTTGGTGCCACTGGGTGGTGCTGCTCACCAAGTGGCCGTTATTCAACCACACATGCTTCTCCTCATCCTTTCAACTGTCAATCAAAGACTCTCAGCGTCTTCTGATCCCGGGTCACTGGACCAGAGGGGGGGGGGGGGGGGGGGGGGGGGGGAGACGTCAGAGGGTTCTTCAGCGTTTCATGAGTGCTAGGTGATATGGTTTAACCCCTTTCTTGATCCATTCAAATAAAGTCTATAAAAGCTTGTTTTGCAGTAGGCCGAGACAAGGGCATGCCCTCTTTCAGTCTTCCTGTATGTCACTTTCTTGTCAAATGGGGGATTTCACTAATGTCTTGATTCCATTTGGGTATAACAGATTCTACCACTCTGAAGGTCTGAACGTAGACGTGAGTGTGCACCGTGCGTGACAGCGCTAAACCCATGCACACTTAACAGGCTGAAGTCGGCCAGGCTCAAATAAAAATAAAAACACACCCACAATCCAAGTCCAGAAAATGACAAATAAAATTAACCAATCACAACCTTTGCCTTTTCCTCAATTGCATTAACCTGAAAGAGAAGAGGCGGCAGCTTAGAAAACACCACGTCGTCAACCATTGACAGCCAGACACATGACGCGATTTGAAGAACCTGGCGACCCGCTGGCTGCCGCACGGAGCAGGGGAAACGTTGTTGTGCTGCACGGGCAACTTTTCCCTCTGCTGACTCTGCGGCTGCACAGGCCTTTCGAGTAGTCTTGAATCTTGAGTACTACTACTTCTAAGCCGCAGACAGATAGTGCTCCCGCCAGGTAGGGCTGCCGAGATATGGTTCTGCTCTGCTATTTATTAAAAGGGACCCCTTCTTTAGATTTCAGGTTGTTCCCTTCACAGCGTGGCACGTTTTACCCCAAAAAAAAAAAATCCAATAAGTTCACTTTTCTTAATTATGTTTTATTACCAATCTGCCCACCTGGCCGTTCTAGATAGGAGACTACCCCCATTTCTTCTACAGGGTTTTCCCCTTTCCCACTGGGGCTTCGGAGAGAGTTTCCTTGCACCCAAAAGAACGAGCAGATACTTTGAGTGTTGGCCAATAGGGTTACAAGGTTGGTACAAAATCTACGCTGTGCACGGCCCTGCCCTGAAGCCCTTACACAGGCTTGTAGCTCGACGAAGACGACGCTCAGATCCTTACAACTCGGTTCTGCGGGGGCAGCGTGGACCCACCTTGCTGAGGTACTCCCTCATGACCTGGATGAAGTAGGGCATGGAGAAGTCCATGATGTTGTGGCGCCAGGCCGTCTCCAGCACCACGTCGGGCCGCAGCAGGTCGTAGCAGGTGAAGAGGCAGGCGGCAAAGCACTCCTTCTTGTCCTCCTGCAGGAACCAGGCCAGCAGCTCCTCCGCCAGCTCCGTGTCCTTGGACTCCGACGCGTACAGCATGGCGTCCTGGGTGAGCCGGGAGACAACGGGGAGGGTGGGTTGGGTGGTCGTGTGCAGCGGAGGAACACGGGGCTCCATGTTTCACTCCGTTGTATTGTACGAGTATGACAATAACAGAATCTACAGGAATGCCTACATCCTTCCTATCTATGTTAACGTACGAGAAGTCAGGAAAGTTTTAGTTTGTCTGACGTTGAATAGACTATTCACCATTTACTAGTGTTCAACATTTGATGATATACTTTATAAAATAGCCCTTTTTTATAAAGATAGACCTATCTCTAAATGCACATAATATGCATGCAACACTTGAATACATAGTATTCCAAAACTGTGGACGGCGGTAGATATTAACAACTATAAACTTCCTATGATCGCTGTAGTACTGCAACGACGTCCGTATCAAAACACGCTCAGCACCCAGGTCCTCATACACATCCCTAACGGAGCGACAGCACAGCGGGCCGGGCGGGGCACCTTGTAGAGCTTGTCCTTCTTGCAGAGCTCCACGCTCTGCTTCCAGCGGTTGTTGCCCTTGAAGAGGTACGCGGCGATTCTCCTGAACTCGATCAGCTCGTGCTTCTCCAGCCGCTGGGCCAGCGAGATGTTGTCAAAGTTGTCGTAGGCGTCTATCGATGTCCTCACGGCCTGGGAGCGGAGAGGAGGACGGGGGACGTTAACATGGACACGAGCTGGACAAATTACGCAACGGCACTGTTTAATGGAAGAAGGGTTGGATGGGGAAAAGATTGAGGCGCTCACCTGATAGTCCTCTTCTGTGATGAAGAGGTTGTTAAGTGCTTCGTTGACCGACTTGTTGTTGTGGTTCTGTACGGAACGCAGGTAGGCCTTGACAAGGGGCAGCTGCTTCACCTGTAAGAATCAATACATTCAACATCAACTTTCATCTTGATCGCAGATCAAAAACACATTGACAGGCAAGAGGTGGGTTGACTCAAAGGTTTTGAGCCAGGGTTGAGGTTTACCTTGGAGAAGTAGTTGACAGCGCGAGAGTGGTCCAGTCTGGGTGAGAGCACGATGAGCAGGTCGTTCAGTAACAAGGGCTTGAACTCCAGGTAGAACTGGGTGGCTTTGTAGTACAGCTCTACGTTAGCCACCTGGATACATGAGGGACAACGAGGCACTACCAGTCAACACTGTTGCTCTACGCCAATGAACTAGCCTCACGGACCGATCAGACCCATTTGCAGAAATAACCAATACCTGTTCACGAATATAGTTGAATGAAATTGAAAACACAGCAGTCTATGTACATGTCCAAGCCACTTCCATGGTTTTAATATCTTGGAATTTTAACAAACATCCACTGATTCAACGTCGTTTTAACACAACACGCATCCATTGATTCAACAGGATTCAATTGAAACCATAATGGAGACTCCATTATGGTTTAAATTGAATCCTGTTGAGTCCCTAGGATCGTCACTCCGAGTGACGATCCTAGAGAGGTT
This sequence comes from Pollachius pollachius, assembly GCF_949987615.1. Taxonomy (NCBI): domain Eukaryota; kingdom Metazoa; phylum Chordata; class Actinopteri; order Gadiformes; family Gadidae; genus Pollachius; species Pollachius pollachius. The sequence continues at coordinate 8,857,603 of NC_136939.1, read as the reverse complement.
ATCCTCAACGCTCACACGTTTGTGAGAAGGTAAAGCATTACTCTCTCATTACTCTACCTTGGTGATGATGTCCTTGAACTGGCCCTCTTTCCAGGCGTCCGTGGGGTGGTTCATCATGGTGATGATGGCGTTGTCGAACTCCTCGTACTTGTCATACAGGAAGACCAGCTCCGCCCACAGGTGCGCCTGCTCGGCCGCCCGCAGGACCTTGGGGATGTTGACACGGGACCAGAAGAGCTCCAGGTGCTCCCTCATCTTCTGGGGCTTGAACTTGGAGTAGAGGATGGCCAGCTCGGTGAACATGCCCATGTGGGCGCGCTCCAGGCCCAGCGCCGCCTCCAGCATGGTGATCAGCTCCTCGAAGTAGCCGCGGTCCTGGAGGTGGGGGAGGGAAGGGTGGGAATTGTCGATTGTTAATTACTTTTCATTATACAACGTACAAAAGCACTTGGACTTGAGCTATACATGCATCCCTCCGATGTACAGGTCTTTCTGAAAAAAAACCTTTATTACATTTACGAGCGCTTATGCCCCCAAAGCGACTGTCAACAGACGCTTATTTCACTGGTTAACCAATAAATGGAACCGTAGAGATAAATATACCCGATACAAAGTTACTGGCCTGCGGTAACGAGTAGACCTGCATAAAGTCGCACGCTAGCGTGCAAGCAAATGTTTGTGGTGCTCTGCAACACTGATTCAATAAACAGACAAATGATAATCGGATGTTGCTTATTACTATAAAAACAAAAAGGGGAGAGGTTCTGCTGTTCTACTAAATATCAGCACAGCTGTGATTATCTTCTCTGATTACCTTCTTAAAATCACAGCTCTCCCTCCTTTGTGATATTGCTTTATTATTAGAATTTCTAATTCTATTCCAATTTCATCAGCATTTCCACACTTAATTGTGTGTTGTTGTCAATTACATGTGGAGTTGTAGTGAACACTGTGTGGATCTGTAGTCCACAGTTTAGATCTGTAGTCCACACCGTATCCGTCGCATGCACGCCCTCTTACCTGGTAGTAGTTGATGAGCTCCTCCAGCTCGTCGGCGTGCACCACGATGTGGAGGCCACACATCTGGGCCAGCCGGAACTCCTCCCCGTCCACACAGGCGAAGCACACCTCCTTCCAGGTGCGGGTGCTGTTGGCCTTGCGGGCCCCATCCACGGCGGCCTGGTACTCGCCCAGGTGCACCAGCGTGGAGGCCAGCCGGCCGAAGTTGGACACGTTGTTGTAGAGCAGCTTGGCCGCGTCGTACATCTTCTCGTCGTAGCAGCGGTCGCCCACCTGGTTCACGTTTAGAAAAGAGGAACGATTATAGTCTACTTTTTATACAGAGATGGGGACAGAATTCAGATGTTGTCGTTGGGAAGGGTTCGGGCATGTTGCTCAAGGATTGCCCACATTTAGGCCTCGGCCATTGTGGGAATAAGATTCCAGGACCTTCTCGGCTGGGAGTCAATCTATCACACTATCCTGTCCCATGGGTTTGGTCAGCCGGCGGCCACGGTAAGGCAACTCGAGAGGAATCCAGTGTAAATGTGGAGGTGCGTTCTGGAGACCTGCTGGATGTGGGCATTGTTTGGTCCGTTGATGAACTCCTCCAGCTCGGCCAGGCGGTTGGTCTTGGCCAGGGCGAAGATGAGCTCCGTCTCCACGTACGACTCGCGGGCCTTCTTGCGTGCCATCTGGAGGAACTTCACCAGGTCCTCCCAGTTACCTAGAACACCCAGGGGCCACAGTATCAGGGAATGCTGTGGGGAATATCGACTACCTGTCCTTCATCTCTGATGTTATAATTCCACGTGTCGTCGGGGGTCCCCACCGCTCTGATCTGCGGCCTGGACCACCTCCATGTAGGCGGAGGGGTCGTCAGCCTTGATGTAGGAGTCAATGGCCTCTTTGACCAGCTCCTTCTGTAGCTGGGCCTTGGCCAGCTGGCTCCACACCGCCGGTTCATTGCAGCGCTCCGCAAACTCGTAGGCCCGGTCCAGGTTCCCAATATGCTCGATGAGCACCTGCAGAAAACCCAGGTCATAATATGAGTACAACCTGCCTTTACAATCAAATGCAATAATCAGGAATAAAATAATAATTAAAATAATTCCAAAAAACATTATACAAGTGCAATCCATTCTGCATCACTGTAAAAAATAAAAAGACAAAAACATAAAAGACACTGGGACAAGGGAAAGAAGCGATTGGCTGACCTGCACAGCGGAGGTGTTGACGTCAAACTTCTTGAAGATGGCGAAGGCCTCCTCAAAGAGCTCGTTGCTGATGGCGATGTTGGCGATGTCGGGCGCGTCGTAGTTGTCCAGCCGGTTGATGTACTCCATCACGCGGGTGCGGTCCGCCTTGATGGCCGTCAGGATCAGGAGGTTCTGGAGGTTTCTGGAACGAGCAAGAAGAAATACAGAGAGGATTTCAGGACATTGCTCAAATGACGTGCGAGGACTCAATTAAAGCTCTTCACTCATTATCCTCACCCGCTGCATGTGGACATGGTTGTACCTTAAATAGTACTTAGCAATGTGTATTGTCTTATCCCAGCTATCTTTGTTGCATACGGGGAATGGGTTAACCTAGCCATTGTGCTTGGCACTTGTTCATATGAACATCTTTACTGTACCGACAGCGATATATTGTTGTTTTTCTTTCTTCTGACAAAATGTACTTATTGTAAGTCGCATTGGATAAAAGCGTCTGCTGAAAGCCCTGAATGTACCTGTGCTCGCTGAAGACCGAGTTGTCCAGCACGATCTTCTCCAGCAGCTCTATCAGCTCGTTGGGCAGGTCGGCCGTCATGAAGGCCTTGACCGTCACCGACACCTCCTCCGGGTCCTGGGTCTCGGAGAGGGCCGTCTGCACCACCTAGTGGGAGAGACACATGCCGCACGGTCAATAACACGTGGTCAAACGCCACGGTCGCACACTAAGGCTGTGACTGTTCCCCCCGGTCCCCTCACCTGGTCGATGAGAGGCCTCCTGAAGGGGTTGGTCTCCAGCAGCACGCTGGCCCACAGCTCGGGGTCCTTGCGGCGGACCAGGTAGCGGGACAGGCTCTTGAACAGCGAGTTTTCATTGCAGACCTGGAAAGCACGACAACAACGATTTTAGACATCACTTGTTTTGCTACATTACAGAGAGCCACGGGCGTAACGAATGTTCAATCCAGTAAGTGTAAATAGAGTACGGACGGGAGGGATGGGGAGCCAGACTCACATTGATGAGCTCCTGGTCACACTGGCCCCTCTCGTAGGCCACGCAGGCCAGGTGGGGGTCCCTCTTCTCGCAGTACTTGCCCACCACCCGGCTGTCATAGTAGGGGTTCTCCCGCAGGAAGCGCTCGGGGTTGTTGTTGCTGTCGATGTAGATCTTGGCCAGGGCGTTGTGGGTGGCCGGCTCCTCGCAGCCCTCGTGGATGCGGGCCTCCAGCCAGGGCAGAAGCAGCTTCAGTCTGCAGGGGGAGGGAGAGGCGAGAAGGGCTGGATTGAGACGGAGGTCTGACGGGACTGGGTCGATTGATTGTATCGACCGACCACCTCAGACCTGGTCCAGAGCGGTTCCGCGATTGGGAGATCCAGGACAGATGGGAACGCTTTATGTGGTCTAGTAAACTGTAATGGGTCTCATTTTAGCGGAAGGTCAAATTCCTGGGAAATTACAGTGGCGTCCAACGTGGAAAATTCAACGACTCCAAATAAACCAAAATCGCTGAGAACATTTACTTAAGCCAAAAATTGTACACATCTGCTTTCTTTTAAACATGTTCTGAAAAGTCAAACGATTATGAAACAGCAGCCGGAGCCAGAATGACACTTTTAATGCGGAACAGGGAAAAAAAGGCAGTCCATTCTCCTCTGAGCGCAGAGACGCCGGTTACCTGTTCCTCTTCTCCACCTCGGCCACCAGCTCGTCGGTGGAGAACTGGCCGCGGACCACCAGGATCAGGCTCTTGATCACGTCCTCTGAGCAGTCCACGTCCAGGAGACCCCCGATCACCACGGGGAGGCGGCTGGGGTTGACCTGGAACAAAGCCAGGCAGAGGGAGTCAGTGATCAGGATCAATAAAACAACCGCATCATTTGTGTAGAAACTCTGCCTGGACTTGGGCCAACATGATGCGCGGACGCTTTATAATAAGCTCTATACTGGTTGACAACGCTTTGGGACTTACTTTCTGCACATAGATCTCGATGTACTTCTGCAGGTTGTTCCGGTAGAGGTAGAGCACCAGGTCATGGACGAAGTCGAAGCGGTCGCACACAATGATGAGTGGCAGCTGGTCTGTGAGCTTGGCCTCCTGTCAGAAAACCAACAACAAAGACAACGTCAGCTCAGCATCATCATAAGCCTGGTACACACACACACCAAAATAATCTCACAACGTTTCAGTCATTTGACATTTTATGCCAACAGAAGAGTAATGGGTTTTCTTGTTCCCAAAAGGCTTGATAAAATGGCCCAAAGCAACAAATATTTGTTGGCATGCAAGACAATAATGAAGAGGTTAAAATGTATCGCTGATTCCGCTGGCCAATGCAAAAAAGGTTTGGCAGCATTGGAAGCCTAAAGCACAGAAAGTGTATCTACAGTTTTCTAGACAGAGATTTTCCAGTCTGACTGTAAAAGACAGTCGCAGTTTCTTTCAAGATTAAAAAAAAATGTAATTACGCCTACTCCTTCAAAGACAGTAGCAGTTGGTATATTTCAGTCAGTTAAACAAATTGTCTTTCCACTCGGGTCTGAATCTAAATTTAGCTGCAGCTAAATCATGAAAATGAAATCGAGATACCATCTCTTTTTTCACACAAATTGGTGCTGGAGTGAATCCGAAACATAATTCAAGATTCTTAACAATTAAAACGGACGACGAACAAGTGACTATAGCGACATTTAAAATGCAAAACTTCAAGTCACCCCCACAATGCGGGGAGCCTAATCCTGCTCACAGGTGTAAAGCAGACTCCCCACCCCAGTGCTACCCGGCACCAGACTACACTGTCCCACAAGCAGCGCCAGCAAGTGTCACGCTGAGACCCAGAGGGTTCAATGACTCGAAATGGAGTCCCGTTAGACACACCATTGGACGACGACTAACTAGACCACGGCAAGAGCTCAAGTGACTGATTACACACCTAGGACGTTACATCTCACAAAGTGCCTATAGCTAAAGCACTGGCACGTTCCTTCTGAGGACTTTTTCAATTCAACAGGGAACTTGGCTACAGGTGGGAGGAAGGGGCAGTTGTAATTTTTTATGAGTGTTTTACTAGCAGGGACTACACACACAAACACACTCACACCCCCTGGTGGGTGTATGGCTTATGGTGTATGTGTCCATACACCGCCATACATGGCTTAGTCCAAATCCTAAGGCTTGAGAACAGTGTAGGGATGAAATAAAAGGAACACAGAGAGGGAGATGGGGGCTTTTGACTGTGTGGAGGGAGAGGAGGTGGTGGATCCATTTACCTTGTACATGTCCTGCCATTGCCAAAGACAAATAGGAAAAGCATAAAAGATAATATGTGTGGTCAGGATTGGCGACTTTAACCAAATTCAACTTAACAAGTTGGAAAAGCGGAAGTGATGGTGGAATCAGTCATATTTGTGAAAGGGTCATTTGAAACTCCCTTTGTTTGAATTTGAGTTTGTTTTTCAAAGTGACCATAGGCAAATGTGATACACTAGTTACAGAACTCTAAATTGTTGGACCACCCCAGAGGTTTGACACTGCAGGGTTACCTTTATTTGCCTACCAGGTAGTCAAATAAACACAGCAAGAAAGGAATTGAGAAAAAATAATGCTTTGGTAAACAATGTCATGCAGCCTAATCACAGGATACTGTTATTCCAGTGTTTTGATCTGTGCATCCAAATATCTGTCTCTAGCGGAGCTTACCTTGAGGAAGTTCTTGACACGCTCTGGGTCGTAGCAGTTGCTCTCCCGACAGATCCTCTCCACCTCTTTGATCTGGCCTGTCTTGCAGGCCGCCTGGATGTACTTGAAGTGCACCTCTGGGTCCTGACTGAAGTTGACAATGGAGCCCAGGAAGTAGAAGAGACCTGGGTTGTGCAGGCAGGCAGCAGAGAGGGAGGGTTACCATACGAGGTACGACCAGCTGAAGACGTGGTCAACCTATGGCATTAAAGCTCTGAGGTGGATGGGTTGATATGCAGGTACTCCTATATTAGTGGTTCACTGCCCTGCCCAGATGGTGTTCTACTACTGACCGGCTGGATGGATTTACATAAACACACCCATTGCATGAGTCAATAGGGAGAGAACCCTTTGACCGTTACAGATAATTTCACTTCCTCCAAGGCTAGTAAAGCCTGTTTTAAGAAGACAGTACAAAGTACTGAAGCTGCAATAGGGATCTGTGATTCGTTAAATACCAGACCACATATGTGGCCTTAAATTCCTCTTTCGGCATTCCTGGCAGGCGTTCATTGTTGTAAAACAATGAAACCTTAGGAGACTATAATAACAATGAAAGCACGCGCTTATCAAAACACAAAATGCTTCCACTCCACTGACTATCCTTAGTTGGCCAAAAGCCCTGCAATTTATTACTCGACTATGAGGGGTCAACCATAATAATGATAGGAGATTTTAAAGTGCCCATCAAGGTACCCAAGGACACCATTCATAAGAAAAATCATATCAAGATGGCCGCAATTTCCCTTCATATACAGCGCTTCCTCCTGCATGAACCCGTTCACAAAGATGACCTCATATCTTATCGCAAGCAGTAAACCGGGTCGACAAGTAGGTTAAAAGAGGTTGCAGGAAGAGAAAACGTTGAGGCAGCAGTGGGTTCTGGGCCACACCTTCGAAGCTCTTGAAGGACTCAAAGAGCTCAGTGAGGGACTGCGTGGAGAGCTGCTCGTGGTACTTGGAGGCCACCTGGACGCAGATCTGCAGGTTCTGCCGGATGTTGGCCGACAGCATGGCCCTCAGGCACTCCAGGGAGTCCTCCACCGACAGGGAGCCGAAGAAGTTCACCAGCCACTGGGGGGGGAAGGAAAGAGGACGGGTTAGTCACATAAAGACCGATGCTGCTGGTCAGAGTGGGGGAGATCGAGAAAGGGGACATACTATGCCACCAGGTGTGAGTGTGATTAGCCCTTTTGAAAATCTGCTAGTGGGCATGTCTACCTAGATGTGTGCTGGATAGATCATTCTACCAGCCTACCAAGTGGACCGAAGCAACAATGCTCATCTACCCAGCACACATCTAGGGCTGGGTAAAAATATTGATTCATCAACGCACTGCAATTTATTTGTTCTCGATTCAATTTCGATTCAGAATTTTTTGAAATCGATTATTTCCATTAAAAAAAAAAAAAAAAAGAACAATACTCAGTCATTGTAATCTAGAAGTGAGTATGTCTAAATGTACATGCCATTTTACATTTGTCCATGTTATGATTATTACTTTCATGCTGCAAGTTTAGCTCAGGAACAATACTATACAATGGTGTATTCCCCTTTTGCTAGCTAAAGCACAATGAAATGGTTGATTCATTATGAAATGGTTAATTCTAAATAATATTTAGGTATTTTTGTCATCTGCACGTATTATTGAATCAATATCGAAGCAAGTGGATCAATATCGAATCGAATGAAAACCTAAAGAATCAAATTGAATTGTGAGGTACCTGGCAATACCCAGCCCTAGTGGACACGCCCACTAGTGATGTCGGAAGACGCAGATTTTTCAAAAATATGTCACCTTTAACTTCAAACTGTTTGTTCTGTGGTCCTTGTTTTCTGTTGTACTACAAAACCATGTAGAGTAAAACAGACTGGCTAGTGTCAGGATGAATTTAAAAACAGACCAATTACAGTCCCCCATCTTCAAACCCTCAACATCTACTTCCAGTTTGAGCATGGAATCTAGGTTACTATGACAAAGAAGCCCCACAGAGAAGCAGTGAGCTGTTCTTCTCCCGCCGTGGAGATCACCAGGCAACGCAAGCAAAGCTTGCCTCAGACAGCACTGACTACAGTGAACACCCCTGCCGTTCCGTCCACATCTTTCCGCCTGGAGAGCAACGTTGGCAGCGGGAGCAGGGATGGGAACAGTCTTAATTACAGAGGGGAGCCAGAGCAGACTCCCTGCGGTGGAGGCTCACCTCCGGGTTGAGGAGGTGCGTGTGCACCACTGCCCGCTTGATGTCGTACAGGTCTGTGTAGTGCTCCAGCGCCCTCTGCAGGAGGCCAGCCTTCTCGCACAGCTGGGCGATGTGGGCGCGGTCGTAGTTGGTGAACATCTGGTTGCCAAGGATGGCGTCAGCGACCTGGAAGACGTTGGTAAAGGAAAAGGGGAAACAAAAATGAACCATGGGTGAGCGCTGTGAGGTGGCGCATTAGAGCGAGTTCTCATCATATTCGGTTTAGTATTTTAGGACAGTATGAGTGCACAGTGGATGTGTGTACTTGTGGAAATTGTATTTCTTTTGTTTGGTTCTATACGTTTGTCTTGTTTCAACGCAGTGGGGAGCACTTTGTGGAAGACACGGGCAGGGGAGTCGCCGCGAGGGCTTACCTGTGGTGCGTGCATGAGGTTCATCTCCAGCAGGCGAGTCTGCAGGGGTCCCTCTGAGGGTCTGTTGTTCTTCAGGGCGTCAAGGAGGAAGGACGTGCACTGCTGGATCAGGTTGTACTCCATGAACACGTCCACGATCTGAAAGGGACAAGACGAGCACAGCGAGTCGAACACCAGATCAGCCAACCATCAACCTTTAACTTTTGATCAAGTTAATTGCACTATTTTGAATATAAGGCGTTTAAGGGTTTGCAAGATTCAGCACTAGAACAGTTGGAAACATTTTTCTACGACATTGCAACACTGTATAGTAACACCCTATAAAGCAAGCTTGAGAAACAAAAAACGTTTGGTAAGAAATAGGGTAGGAGTACTGTCTGTACAAGTCTGCTGGTTTGTGCAACCTTCAACTACAGCCAGTGGGCACAGGTCGTTACCTGGGTGATGTCTGCCAGAGGCTCCTCGTCCTGCACCAGCATCTGTGCAAACTGCAGGCCCTGCTCCGGGTTGATCCTCATCACGTTCCTCAGCAGGAAGATCCAGTCTGGGGTGTAGCCCACCTGGAACCACAGGACACCGCTCATTAAACCGGCCTCTTCACACACTGTTGCAACCAGACAACTTGTTTGTATACCAACACTTCTGTGTTATGTTTATGAGGTTTAGGTCCATGAGGGTAATAATAACAGCATAAATAATAACTACGAACCGTATTAAAGCTTGCAACTTGATATTCCCATGATTAAAAAAAAAACATAGGATTACAGAAGGATGATCCCATTTCGACAATACACAAGTTCTACAAATACAGGAGGCTTAAGCACTAAGCTACCAGTTATTTGTCAACCGCTATGTTGCACAGGAAATCCTCAGAGCAAACGGGAACTGCTTAAAGTAAACACACAGTAGCGGGGCAGCACAAGTACCTTCTTGGCATACAGGACGATCTTGGGGAACTGCCCGGTCTCAGCAAAGCACTGGATGACCTTGTTGGGCACGTTGGCTCTCAGGTACACGCTGAGAGCCAGGGTGGGATCCACTGCCTTCACCAGGTCCCCCAGCTCCTCCGAGCACTCCAGCTGTGCGACACAGGAAGCACAACACTGTCAACTACTGGCGTGTAGGGAATGGTGTGTGTTTGACACACACACACACACACACACACACACACACACACACACACACACACACACACACACACACACACACACACACACACACACACACACACACACACACACACACACACACACACACACACACAAAACTCTAAAAGCCTTGCATAACAGTCTGACATCATCGAAGATAACGGCAGAGTTATGTAAACACACTAGTGGCTGGGAAAGAACCAAACCATCCCCCCCACTATTCCTGCGAGAGGGGAGGGGAGGGAGAGGAGGGAGGGGCCATCAGTGCGATACCTTGTCTTCCTTGAGCCACTTTTCAAGCAGCTGTTTGCGGCCCTGCTGCAGCACCGGTCTGCACAGCTCCAGGGACTCAAACTTGTTGAGCTGGCCCTGATCCAGCAGGATGCCAAAGTACTGGAGCAGGGGAGAGGTCTGGCCCTGCTGCGCTGGGACGCTCTGGAAGCGCCGGATGGTGTCCGGGGTACGCAGGATGCCCTGCAGGGGGAGGGAGAGCCGCAGAGAGAGGCGGGAAGGAGGAGTCAAAGGAAGGAAGCGGGCTAAGAGCGCTTCCCTGTTGTCAGACATTTGAATGCATTGAGGAAGTGGCGAACGTGTCGAAGATTAAAGAAGAGATCAAGCTAGATGCAAAACACTGCCAAACAAAGGATGAAACAGCGTATTACTATAGACTATTGTTGAATCAACAATGATGAACATAATCATTTGAATTCACAGCACCCAGAATTCACAGATCACATCCTACAGAATACCAACAAGACCTTTAACCCCTACACCTACAATTTAAAAATAAAAAGGACCGGCTCTTGTTAATTTCACAGCAGTCAAGCCACACTTCCTCTTTCCTCTCCTATGGAGCTGAAAGGCTGAGCAACCTGGAGACCAGGCTCCTGGCTGGTTGTGGTGGCGGCGGTGGTTACCTTTGGTGCGTTGGCCGCCACCTTGGCAGCCTCCGAGTAGTTCCCGGCGGCAAACAGGTTGTTGAACTTGCGAGCAAAGAGCTCCTCTGCGCCCGCCAGGTTGTTGCGCACGGCGATGCGCAGCGCCAGGTCGGGGTTCTGCAGCACGTTGGTGATGTAGGGGATGATGTTCTCCTCCTCCACGCACACCGACAGCACCTGGGACACACACACACTCACTTTAATATGTGTGGATTAGGACATATCTTCCAACACCCATGCGTAGAAAAGCCCTTGGGTGTGCTTAATTCAATTAATTGATGTATAAAATAATTAATTGAATGATTCATTATTATTAAACAAATGCCTGACTTAGAGGCTAATAGGACATATCTGGTGCAGAGTTAATTGTAAAATGTACAAGTGGAAGTGTCAGTCATTTACAATGTTCAACAGAACAAGCTAAAGGAGCATAAGGTTAATTCAATAGAGACATCCCAAGCCTGACAGAAACTATAGGCAGCTTTCCTTTCATCCAATATTGATCACTACTGTGTGCTGCTCTGCCAGGGTCCCTCTGTGAAGTGGTTGTAAGAGGTCTGATAGTGAGGTCAAGTTACAACCACACGCACGCACACCATCCGCAGTAGTGTTTGCCTTTCCTCATACAGATAAATTAAACGTCTCAATCTGTTCCTATGTTCACAATCAACCCCCTTTAATTTCAGCGGGATTAGTGGCCAATCAGAGGAAGCAAGACAACATCTGTGACAACAATGCAATGGATTAATATTCCCAAGACACCTACCAAGCTTCTTTGGCTTTACGACAAGATAGCCATCGAGAAATAAGCTTAAAAGATTTGGCCGGTTTTCCAAGACCCTAGATCAATAGGTTCAGGACAGAAATCAGTCATGATTACTGTTAAAATCAGCATATAACGGTGCGCGCACATTCCGAAAATGGGCACTCTTCCATTGACATCCATTATATTCAAAATGGAGTGTTGGATGGAGTGCAGCTCCCACAGCTGAATCTTAGTTTTGTGTACATATGAACGACCCTGGCTAAGGAGTCTTCTCCAATAGTGTCCCCGAATGAAGAAATCCAAAAGTCTTGTTTCTGTATAAACACCCCACTGTGCATGGTCACACACTGAGCAAAGATGGAGGCTGCGTTCTAGGCAGTAAGAAAATTCAGAATTCTGGGTGCAGAGCTACATTTCAATAATTTCCCGAGGGCAAGTGTAGGAAGTAGGGGGGACTGATTGGAACGTAGCCCAAGCATTCACTTCTGAATAAACATGAAGTGCTGTCCCGGTTGCATGCATGTACCTAGAAGCCTCTCAGTCTGTAAATGGAATGTTAGTACAGAATCGAAACATGTGAATTTATTTGTTTTCGGCCACTATGGTAGCTAACGACCTAGCCAGGGCAGTTCATATGAGTTGCTTGAAAAAGACAAATATTAGAACAGCTAAATACAAAATGGATGTCAATAGCTAGCCAACTACCCAATTTCAGAACACACATACACCGCGTTATGGGCTGAGATGCAAGAAAATCATGGTTGATTCACATCTCGACAGACTGTCAACAAACAAACACCTCAACTATTCTTATACCTGTGGATAACACCACAGGCGTGCCAATCTAATGTGGTTCGAGGGCTGTCGAGATGCTATTATTCAGTCAATCAGTCTATCGCTTCAGTGTTGTGTAGCCCGATGAGGGCGGGTGGGGAGAACAAGTCGAATGAGATGCTGAGATGGGGGGGGAAATTGAGAGGGTGGAGCTCAAGATTCAAACAAGAGAAGCAGGTCAGTGGTCCTGGATGGTTAAATACGGGTGAGTTCACGTCATTCTTCCTGCCAGTAAAGCAAGGTCAACTCCCCTTTGTACTGAGAGGGGGTAACAGAGATGCAGGGTAAGGGGGGAGGGGAGGGGGAGGAGAGGGAATGAGGGTATTGTGTGGTGGGTAGATTTGGGGTTGGGGCGAGGCCCTTTCTTTGAGGACATTTGAAAATGAGGGAACGGGAGAGACAGAGTCAGAGGGTAGAGGAAACATTTTGGGGGGAAGCCAAGTAAACCATTGACATCGAAAGACCCAACGACTCAATTCCGTCCCATCGTCATCCCTTTCTGTCATTCCGTATAGTCCTATAAAACGGTCCCGGCTGACCATTATTGACCAACAGACGCAATTTAATGTCGGCGGGTGGCAGCCGGAGGTTAGGCTGCTCTCCTGACGAGAGGATATGGAGACCCCGATGACAGACGAGCTGCAGTATCGAATGGTGCACTGGCCCAGAAACGGCAAGCACACACACACAACCTGACATACACGCATGCACACAAACACGTCCTGCCGTACACACGCACTATGTCAACAAGACTGCTGGTGACAGGTAGGGCTGGGCGGGTGGTAAGGAGGGAAATTAAGGACACCAGCAATCGTCTCCAAATTAAATATCACATGCTGCTAGATAGCTGCTGGAGCGTTACCTCTCCATCCATGACACTCTCCAAGATGTGGTGTTATTCTGTTTCGATGGAGCTGCTCTGCAATGCCCATCATCACTGGAACTAGAGTGTCAGGATCACCAGAACCAGCCGTAGAGTACACCCACCCACCTGGAGGTGCTCCAACTCATAATGAGAAACCCAAAGCAGTCTACTGGGTCTAACTAGGCTGGGTCTTCAGCAAGACGCCATTCCCCACAGAGACCACTCGTCCCTCAGTCCAACTGAGTGCAATTTTTTCTGTAAGCAGATCCTATGGCTGATTCGGGGAGGCTCTTCCAGAAAGCGTGGGACACACAAAAGCAACAGCATCGTTTGGTGTTGTAAAAACAGGAACGACATTCAACATGTCTATGCATTTCACTAAACCAGAGCCAGAAGGGACAAAGAAAAGCAACCGAGGAGACCGTCCATTGTGAAGAAGATCACTGCCTCCGTCTACGTTGGCATGCGCATGTTTTAGTTGGGTTTTTTCTGTTGCGCGCACACACACACAGGGCCGATTGTCCCATCACAGACGCCCAGGCCACTCCGCTATATCGACTTTCGTCTCTTCACTTAATTATTCATGTGGAGCGTGGCGTGGATGGAACATTATTCATCAGCTGGCTGGATCCTATTTCCTCTTTGTCGGTGCAACATCACAATGATAGCCAGACCCCTACACAGTCTCCTCTCGGCGTGAAACACTACACTGGACTATAGAGAGGCTGCAGCATGCATGATGAGGCTGGACTAGACAATGTTTTCGTCGTTGCGATCACCGTAAAGGCTCGTATAGAAGGACATGTCGATGTTTGAGTGGATGAAATATTTTTTAAAGAATGGGGTTGTCTGAAATTTGGATTGAATTAGATGCAAACTAACCGTCTTGAGCAAGCGATTCCTCTCTACCTTCCCAAAAATTGAACTATCTCAAAGGCCAGACAATTTCTGATTGTCACAGATTCTCCAGCAACAGCAGTGTTGTAACATTAACTATGCATGCAGCAGATCCTTTACAGAGTCGCACATAGCCATGGTGTTTCTAAGGCCGTACCTGTCCTTTCCTATTGACCCCGATGATGCCGGCGGTGGCCTCGTGTGGTGCGGTTACAAAGATGGTTTCCCCGCTGATCCTGTTCATGTAGATGCAGGTGCCTGTCTCCAGATCGTACAGGTGGATGTAGCCATATTTGGTGATGAGGAAGACCACATCCTGTTTGGAGCTTATCTGAGAAGCCAGGAGAGAACATAATCAGATCAGTACAAGTACTGAAAAAGTTAATTTGATAAAGACCTTCATATATGAATTTGCCTGGAAAAAAGAACAACATTTACCAAAGTACCTTCAAGAATTTATGTAGTAATAGAATAGTAAGGTACAGTTATACCAATCTTACAAAATACATATCAGATGTGCATAGGCCTGTCGCGATAATCAATAAATCAATTAATTGCGCAATAATCTTTTGCCGGCCGCAATAATTTCCATTCGCACCCTTTTTTTTAAATCATTGCTTTATTGGCCTAATCTGAGAAGAAATCTATGCCATAAACAGAAATATTATAGGCCTTTATTACACGGCTCTTCTCAATCCCGTGGAACGCTCGGTTCACTTGCATAGATAGTAGTCCGGTAACTTGTCAACCCCAGCGTCTTCCGTTGCTAGGCAACGTCAACGTCTTTGGCAGACTATTTCTTTGCTGATCAACACTGCGAATGCTGCTAACGAATAAATTGTAGAAAGACACACCATGTGAAGTTATTTTTTCGTTTTGATAAGTAGCCGTGTAATAAGCGGGATAATGTATAGAACGTCGCTGGTCATTATCGAAAATAAGCCCCTTCAGGGCGAAGCAAGGCACTGGCCTGTTCGCCCTGTCGGGGCTTATTTTCCCGATAATGGCCGGCGTTCTATACATTATATTATATATATTTAGCAGAGTAGGCCTAAGTAACAAATGTTTATTGATCTTCGAAAGGGTGTATGTGCATTATTTTGCCATTATCATTATATTAGTTGAAAAACGGCAATATTATCAATAATTTCTGGGGCAATTAATCAACACGCCAAACAATTCAATTCAATTTTATTTGTATAGCCCTTAATTACCATTACAGTCTCAAAGGGCTTAACAGGTCAAATATTTATGACACCCCCCTTTACCCAAACACACAAGACCCGTCTCAGTGACCTTGTGCAACTGTGTTGGATTTGCCAACAGAGGTCAATGATTTGCTTATTTAATCTCGCATGGCTGAAAATAGGATAAATGTGACTCACAACAAAAGTATTTTTTTGCCAACTGTGATAGTGTATTCCAGTATAGAATTGGTTTATGTCTGTGCCAGGCCCGTTTGTTTTCCGATGCCAAGAGCAAAGCGGTCTGTCCTGTCGAATGAGCAGCTTGCACCATACCTGCATTGCCACAGGGAAGTCGTTCTGGGCCTCCGGGGGGAAGAACACGTCCACTGCTTTCTTTGGAAATGGCTGGTTGCCAGTCGGTGGTGTCCCCACTTCGATGATGTGCAGCTGGTTGGAAAGGGATAGAAAAACCATGAGCAAAGCTACAACACGTTGGTCTGCGTATGACTCCGCCCCTTTGAACCCATTCCCAGCAATGTCATCATGGACGTCGCCGGTCAGTCACCTTTCCTCCGGCCTGGCCTCGCACAGCGAAGCAGAACAGAGTGGACTCCTCCGCGTTGCCCTCCATCTTGAACTGGGCGAAGCTGGCGGCGTGGCCTTCGATGGGCTGGGACACCTTCCTGTCCACGGAGTACAGCTGCATGGCGCCGACCACACGGTTTTGCTGAAGCAGGAGAGGACACATGAATAACAAGTCAACACAGGGGCCAATCCAACCAAAGGGCTACGTGAATGAAACAAAACCATCAGGTTGTGCAAATACCATTTCAAACTGGCAGTTCAGGTAATACCTGACGCCATTCTACCCCAGTCCAATTGGTGATCTGGCTTCATATATGTATACAAACGTCTTTTTGCCAACAACACTAAAGCCTTTATGTCAGCCCAACGAGAACCTGATTCGGTTCACTGAAGGGAGGCGTTACCTGGGCCGAGATGCCGATAAGCAGCAGCCACTTCTGCTTGGCGTCCGTGCGATAGTTGATGATCTGGCAGCCCGCCAGGCTGGAGTGGCGGTCGAACACCTTGATGGGCTGCGAGTCGCCCTCCATGCTCCAGTGGTACACAGCGTTGTCGGTGACCAGCGCCACCGTGTTGAGGGAGATCCACTTCCAGAAGGTGACGTCGTCCGTCATGGTGTGCGCCTTCATCTTGCTCTTCATCTCGATGTTGAAGATCTGAAGGGTTTTAGCGGCTGTGGTTGGGGGAGGGAGGGAGAAAGGCAAGGCGACAGAGGCCAGAACAACATTTGGTTATAGACTTTTTTTTAGGCGTTGACAGACAAGACACGCACGCAAACTTTGAATTACCGGGAGTCGCCAAGTCAGTGACAAAAAGGTCAATTATGGACCAATTTTCACTCGGAGAGATGGTTAATGTTTTGAAAGGTGGAAACTCCTTGGCTGGGAAGCGCTGAGGCTTTAATTGTGCCGTAGGTGGTGGATTCATGCAGAGGGCAATATCATATGTATTGAAAGCAGCCAGGTGTGTAACCACTGACCACTTTCCCTACATAACATTCTACTGTATCAGAGAATAGATTATAGGGTCAATTGAAAGAGCAGGTAAGGTCTGAGCTGCTTAATGGGGATACAGCTTCAGTTAAAAGGGGATTTAATGAGCCAGGCCTAATGAGCCTCCTCTTATATCCATTCCTTGTATTCGATTTTAAAGGCTTTCGAAGAGCTTGTGTAATAACCAACACTACCCCATTTTTCAGTTGGTGAGCTTAAAGTAAACGAGTTGAGGAAACGTGATGTAAAATATACAGCCTCAATATAAAATACAGCAGGGCTTTCCTTTCCGTGTGTTCTCACAGTTTCCTCCCAGCCTCACTGGTGGGTATGTGAAGCCCTGTGAGTCCGTATGAAAACTACAGGGCTCACAGCGCCTGTGAAGCTCTGGGAGCTTGTAGTTTTCATAAAAGGGCTGTACAAACAAACCTAATAACCTTGCATAATAAAGAAAGATCTACCATCTAAACAACATCTAGTCACGTAGTCCAACTAATTCTCCCAACCACCAACTACAAAGCAGGTAAGGAAGGAGAGGGAGGTTCAAACGACTCACAAAAAGGGCAAAGACATTGGTATTCAATCAAACACAATCAAAGGACACTTCATAGTGGACTTAGGGGCTGGATTGAGGTGAAGGGCAAATGTGACCGTGAAGAGGGCTTTGAGGGGCGGGGCACAGCCATCCTTCAGATAAATGGCTGTGAGATTGTGTGTGATTTGAGGGGGGGAGGAAGGTTCACTCACCTGTTTTTTTACTATACATATTATTGTTAGTTTGAATGAATGGGACCTATAGGGCTTGTACATCAGAATGCATCCTGGGAATCTTTCAGGGGGGCCATACCCTAATCCTGAATCAACGTGGATATACCGCAATTTAGGCTAAATCATAGCCTTGGTTTTGTTTTGACACATGTCTGAAATGGGAAACACCCTGGCGGTTTCAAATCATACTGACAAATCATTTCATGATCAATTTCTGCCCAAATGCCCAAAACATCATTGCATCCAACATAATAACCAACAGCCCAATGCTCCCAAATCGGCGGCAGTGATTGCGATGCGACATTGATGTACAAGCCCCCAGGCTTATTAAGAAGCAGTGGGAGAGCCCCTTTTCTTTAGTACATTTATCAGAACGATCAGGGAGAATCTAAAGCAGAGAACATTGCCATTAGAGCAGAAGAATTCAGATATACAGTTTAAAGCCACAGCCAAATCATAAAGTGTAAGCAAATTGAGATTTGATTGAATCACATTTAGCGCAGCTTTTTGGTGCACGTGTTCGGTGTTCAAGCGGGTCGGGTCCATCACACATGGTTCCATGGCAAAGGTTATAAAGCGTCATACTAGAAAGGGTCAGCTGAGGGGTTTTACATGGTAGAATGAACGGAGGAGGTTGTATAGCAAGGAAGAAAGGAAGGAAGTTCTACGCTGATTTAATGCACAATGGGCAGAGAAATGACCTACAACTATGTGAGCCTATTTATAGGAGTATGAGCACACGTTTAACCCATCATGCCATGAAGGCAACATGGACTCTGTATCTCGTATAGCCGCACAGTTCATGTGCATCGTTGGCATTGCAGCATTTCCTCCTACTCTTCTTCCATTTACTCTGTAATGTTTAACCAGGCAGCATAATCTGAAGGTCTGCCAGTCGTACAGGGCTCTCCATGTCAAATGTGTGTCAGCAGAGAAATGCAACGCTATAAAACTGGAGCTAATTCACAGGGCTGTACATTGAGCCCTGTTCTTGAACTGCCTTTCGGTAAGGGAACCCATCTCCTGTATTTCCCTAGGCTGGGGGTCACGTTGGGAAAGGCCCAAAATAAAACTATGCAGCAAGCACTTACAGCCTCAACGTGGCACACTTCATAAAAATAGATAGATGCAGGCCTTGAGTGCTAAAGGGTACAACTAACTAATTACAAAACACTAAATGAGCACACATGGCTTTAATAAGATTGTCTTGCCTTAAACAAGTGAAGGGTTGTTTTCCTTAATTTTCAATAAAATCGTAGGTAATGTCATTTTCAGGTGATCCGTCTTCCAACAGGAAATGACTCACACCCACCATGGTGTCACATCTTATCTCAACCACGCTCAAATCGGATGTCGTCCCCAGGCCACCCTTCTAATCAGGACCTCACTTGGAGATGTCATTTGGTCTCCAGCCACAGGTTAGTGAAGCCAGTTTATTGGGACTCGAGTCAGATAGCGGAACAACGCGCCCTGGCCAATGGAAGGCCAGTTATAGTGACCAACCGGAGGGAACCACCGATCACACACACACACACACACGCAATATCTAAGGGAGAAGTCAGCAATAACTGATCTAGTGGGAACTAACTCTTACGAAACAGAGCTGACAAGAGGACATGAAACCATTGCGCTTGCGTAACCACATGGGCACATCAATTGGTAGAGGGAAAACGGGTGTTGAAATAAAAATAAAGGAAAACGAAGCAGATTTATGGGGAATTAAATGAAAATCAATAATTAAATAAAATGTGATTACATTTATTTAATCACAAATTGGCACCCACAATATTCTCACCCCTTCACAACGGTGACTAAATCACAAGTACAGCTAAGGAAAAATGATGGTATGCGAGCATTCAAGCTATGGTTTGAAATCTAAATCCTGTTTCACTATATTAACGGCCTAATCACATACAAGCAGAGAGATGCTAATGCTATTAAAGTCTTAATTTGACACATTAACACTGAATTTTATTAGCAGAGAGTTCCAAATCTTGAAATGTAATGGGCCAAGTTCTGCACTGGGAGAGAAATAAGGGGACCACAGCTAATTCTAAATATACACACAATTGTTTTTAAAGTGCATGTGTACTTATGGAGCACTGAGCACTTTGCTCGGAGTGGTGGATTGGAAAAACAGGATTTAAATTTCCGCAATGGAATAGTTAAATTTTAACTCACCGTCTGCATACACATAAGAAAGCGGTAAAGGAAAAAAAAAGAACAAACATAACACAAAAACAGAGAAAAACAAAAAAACAAAAAACACAAAAAGTCAAAGCAATTGTGGCTGCTAGACAAAAAAATGCATATTACACTACTTCTGAATATAATGGTAACAGATAAACTGCCAATTAAATACTGTTCAACAGAAAAGTTGAAATAGCTTGATGTATGAGAACTTAAACGGATAACTTTTAAAATATACATAAAGACGACAATGGGACAAATATTGACACCATTTCATGTCTACGATTGTAACATAATAAAAACAAGAACTACAAGGCAATGGCTTAGACGGACAAATAAACTCACAAATCCCCACTGCTAAGCTTGACACATTGGGGTAGACATGGACTCAACTGGCCTTGGCCCTGCCGTACCTTTAAGTGCGATGACCTTGCTGGCGGGGTTCATGATGGCACTGTCTGCAGAGATGGGCCTGCGGATGGGTGTGTTGGGGTCGGCCATGTCTATGATCACCACCTGCGCCTGCTCGCCCACCTTCTCCCGGATGCAGATGAACTTGTCCGACTCCATGGTCAGCGTGCTGAAGCCAATGTTTGCCGGATTGATGCCCAGGTTCTGGAGCTGAGGAAATTAAAGAAAGCAAGCGAGGCGTTGAGGGCAGGGAATGAGACTGAGACAGTTGTTGCATTGGCTTGCTTTGACTGACATGAAATGGTTCATGTAAGAATGATAGAGCAATGCAGCCACATGTCTGCATTTCTAAAAACTATGAGCAGCAAATGTTTGTGTTCCAATAAATTCAATGATTAATTAATTATCTAAACTGATAATACATTTTCCGGCGAGTATATAACTATTAATTCATTGCAGCATGTCCTTCGAACATGGGATAAGGGGGCAAAGGTTATAATAGTCCCTAGGGTAGTTTAATTAAACCTGACAAACTACAGTTCTGCTCCAACACACTTTGAGGCTATATTTACCAGGACAGAACATTTGGCAAACGGCCAGGAAACCTGGCCCAGCAGTTTTAGTCTTTGCTATGCTCCCCTCATTAAATAAACCATATCAAATGTAAATGAAGAGGTCAAGCCCAGAGTGGCTTTGTTCAGCTCTAAAAAGGCAGAATGATGTCTACGTCGGAGAACAGCAGCAACTAGGCGAGTGGGCGAGGTCGTTTCAACGGTCA
Source organism: Pollachius pollachius (assembly GCF_949987615.1). NCBI lineage: Eukaryota > Metazoa > Chordata > Actinopteri > Gadiformes > Gadidae > Pollachius > Pollachius pollachius. The sequence continues at coordinate 8,836,677 of NC_136939.1, read as the reverse complement.
GCTGATAGCCCCCGCCACAGCTGGTGATGTCATGGAGCCTGACACAGAGCAATAGTCCTCTGGACACAGTCTGCTTAGGCTGAGAGCAGCTGGGTGGGGAGCCTATTCTGATCCAAGATCCTTTTCACAGGGAACGGAAAAAGAAAAACATCCAGTTGCTGTGAGACTGTCTGCAACTCAAGTTTATTTCCGATGCAACCTGGATAGCAATAAAGGCCACGCTTTTGAGCAAAGCTCTTCACCCCGCTACCTCAGATAAAGGCAGTGTCCAAAATTAGCACCTGCAACCAAACAATGGCAGATAGATTTCCACTCTATCAAGTAAAAAGGCAGAATTCAAAAAGTACTTTTTGGGATTCTGGACGCAGGCCATGGCCCACCATATGTTCAATCTGGCAGAAGTCAGCTTTACACATGGTCATAACCTGCCCGTCACAGAAGAACAAACAAGCCAAGAACAAAGCAGTGCCCTCTCTCACCATGTATATGAGGAACACATCAGACCATGACCTGCATGTAAACAACACTGTGGGAAGTGAGTGTATCGACACCAGCAGGCAATATGCTACAGAATACAATGACAAAACTGGTACAATACAGGATTAGACAAGAGAAAGGGGTCATGTATTCAACTTAGTTCCGATGGGCTTTTTTCTTCACTCTTGTGAGAATTAAACATAATCGTTAGGTTGTAACTAAGGCATAAGAAGATCATCTTTCCTCAGTTCAAGTGATTATACCATTTAAATCCACAGTCATGTCTTGTGAAAGGAAGAATGTGAAGCAGCCCCAACTGACAGCTAGCATTTAGCTTAGCTGTGTGATGGCTCCAGCACTAGGCGTGTCTAAATACTGTTGCATTTGGCACGGCCTGCAGACAGATGTTATAAACTAAACAGCATCACAGAACCAGTTAACAAATTATAATCTCCCATCTACTTGAGCTACGCCGTGGCTGTACAATTATATACTCAAATCATCTCAAGCATACATCATACATCACTGACGAAAGCTACAAGTAAGAATTTGCAAATATGGGATGCCATTGTGTTGACTCCACAGGAAAATTTAATCCTGATCAGCCGTCTGCAAAAAATGTATGCAACACAGCCTAACTGCCCGCCCCACAAGGCCAGGCAGCCAGAACCACGTTTATCTCATTGTTTTCCCTTGAGTAGTCCCCAAAAGAGCAAGGCTAGGTGGCCGTTTATCTACAGCACTAGGAGTGACCGTCCTATCTTCGAGATGTTTCTGGCCCCTCCTAATCAGCAAACACAAACCCCAGTTCCAGGAAGTAGCCCAGCGTAATGGGAGCACCTTGTTTTATCAATGACAGAGCACGCCCTAGTGCCGGCCCCACCCTCATTCTTTCATGTGCCTGTAATCTGGCTGGCTCTGCTGGCAGTGACGTTGCTGAATATTATGACAGGGCAAATGTTACAACCCTGCTTGGACAGACAACGAGACCAATACTTGGCCCTCCTCATTATAGTATTTTACATTTTCTTGAGTACTGCCTAGTACTGAGTCCTGCATGTAAGCCCCTCCTGCTAACCTTCAATGACAAACAATGGATGTAGCAGTACAGCTGGAGGGGGATGCATTGTGATTACTGGTGCAGGATGCAACACACTATGCAGTTCAGAAGACAGTCACAATGTATGTGTCGCTGTTCTAAACATAACGTCAGAAGACCCCGTTTTATAAGTACTAGTTAGGTTGAAAAATGTGAACGCGTCCCTCTATATAGAAATCGATGCGCAGACCTGAGTGTCCAATTTCTCTCTGGACGGCTGCAGATGGATTTTCATACAGCTGGAGTAGGGGTCCTATGGGGTTAGCAAGGGAGCAGGCCCTACACCAAAACCATTCAAGACAGACATGTCATCTGGCACACTCAATCCGTCCACCTAATGCTAGGATATCAGCAGAACGCCTGTTCGTTCAGGTGGGAAAAAAGGGCCTTTCAAACACAGTGCTCACAAGTCGACTTAAAGGCAAGGAAAACGAGTTAAACCATTTCAACAGATGTTGTTCTACTGGGTGACCCTAGCATGGTTTGCCAGACTGGTTTAATATGGTCAAACCGATCTGAGCTACAGCTCCTATGACGTCAGAGACTAGGAATTCACCGGAAAGCAGGTCAAACCAGCCAAGAACCAACAATGTGAAAATCAGCTCAATGTGGCCTAGCCTGCACTAGCTAGGAATGGAACAGCTAATGCTAGCCTGGCTAACACTACAGAGGGATACTGCAGAACCACACACTAGACCTCAAGCTAAATAAAAGAATGTGTGTGACTATCTCTGGACACTGCCTTGTCAGACAGATGTAGAAAGTGACAGGAATCAAACTCGATTTCCATCAGAGCATACTTAGCAACCAACTGTTTTATACAGGTGATTATTCGGTGGTCATTTTGTTGTAGAGTAAATTTTAAAAAAAAAAACGGTAATTTACCATGATTTAGTTTGCATTCAACATCAGTTGAGGTTTACACATCAACATTGCAGGCAAGCACTTCAGTCACACTTTGCACTTTGGAGCCGGGCTGTAATAATCTCCTTGTGCTGAACCATAGCGAACAGTGTGGTCCGGAATACACACTACTTTCCCACAAGGAAAGCTTGTCACGAAAGAAATCCTATTCAAACCAACAGCCCTATAGCATTGCAGTAACATGCCACAAAGACACTTCTGCTAATAGTCTATCAAAGCTTTTTCGTGAAAACGTAGGGGAAAAAAGTCAGGAACCACCAGCAACTATTCCTCGTGATCCAGAAGGAGGAGCCCAATCTGTTGATTTGACCAGTTGGCCCTTCCTTTGAAGGCACCTTGCTCAGCAGAAAAGAGGCCAAGGCGCATGCTAAAAACGCAAAGTTCAAGGAGGGCCAGGGAAGGATGTACCATGCAATGTGCTGAGGCTCGCAGCGCACCCCAACCGGAAACCAGGAGCCCATTGTCTACCGGGGGCTGAAACAACAGGCTGCTCCACTACCATGTGACCATTGGAAGGCAGTGGGAGGTTTGAGGGGGGGAGACAGGCATGTGACCAGCGGAGGGAGGATGAAGATGAGGGCTGCCCAGATAACCAGAGAAAGTAGAGTAACAGAAAGGGGAAGGATTTGTGTTTGTGCATGTGTTTGAACTTCCTATCCATTTCCACTCCAAGCTAGTTTTGCTGAGTTGGTCTTGGGATTTGAGCGTCCCCTCTGCTCCCAAATGCATGCTTGTGTTGTACATTTTGGAATGTCAAGTTTCCAGCAAATCTATATCCTGACCAGCCTATCACGAGAGATGAGCAACAGGTCAGTCACCAGCAGAGTTCAAAGTGCACATTGCAAACTGTTCCAGCGTGCAAAACCATAAAACTTGCCCATCAAGGTTCCAGTAGTATTTAAGTTAAATGACACATGTAGTTAACCTATTAAGATTCACTTTTACACTACAACACTTACTCCTTTGATGTGTATCCATAGAGGTTTTTCCATCTCAATAATGTTTTTTGTTACTGCCGTTAGCCTAGCAAGTTCTATGTAGGATAAGTCCCTACAGCCCAAATGTCCACATTTCTCCAATGTAGTGAGAGAGAGTGAATGTGCCAACAATACCTGCAGTAGCATAGCCTAGAAAGGCCATCCATGTCTAAGGGAAGTAGAATCTTCATCAAAGACAGAACTTGTGTATGTAACCTATCTGGAAGAGTATAATCATTTCCAGGTGAAACCCCATTATCAAAAAGCAATGAAAAGAAAAATAAATAAAGATTTGCAGTTTGCCAGCCTTGCTAAGAAGGCCATTGGTCAGAATTGTCTTAGATCAAAGCCTAATCGTTTGGAACTGATGTCAATATGTCTTATAATATTCTAAATGGATGCTTGGGCATTCATCTTGATCAGAATCATGATACTTTAATGCCTAATATAGTCTATAATTTGGACTATCACATTTGAAATGTGTAGAACAGGACTAAAAGCAGTAGGCCCACAAACTCAGCTGTCCCCAAAGAAATATCATGCAGGAGTTTTAGCAAATAAACCTGACTTGCTAACATCCCTTATTTTACAAGCAATGCCTTTAAGGTACATTGACGTCATTAAATAAGATAGTCACATTAGAATACGAGGTGTCAACTCAAGAAATAAACAACCACAAGACATAAAGCCAAACTACAAGGTTCTAACAAAGTGCTATGAACATCTGGGAGAAGAGTACTCTGTCAGCTGAATTCTTATGGTGTTGTATAAATGGATGATATATAAAAATGCAAGCTGTGCAAGCGAACCGGATGGATCAGAAGTGTAGTTTGCTGGCAAGGGCATAGCTCTGTAAAAAAAATACCATTTAAAGTCAAGAAGAATAATCATAGCAAAGCTTTAAGTTTGCAAACATCTTGACAATACCGGTTATCATGTGACCAAATGATGAATCACTAACCAAGACCAAGTAGCTTAAGCCCCCTGCAAAAAATGCTTTAATACACATTGATGCATTACTAGACTGCTCAAATACCCAATTTGATAAACTCCGAACAAGGCACAAAGCTAGAAACTATTCTTCTTGTACTGAAGCCCAGCATCATCAAAGAGCACATTACAGCTAGCTGACGTCAAGGGCGCCCTGGTCTAGCTATTATCTTGAACGGAGCAACCAGGGCAATCTCCCTGCGCTGCAGTTTTCATGGTGCGATGATGAGCAGTCATCTCTGCACCTTTTCACCACCTTACAGTCAGATATTTATGAGCAAACTCTACAGTAAAATACAGACATAAAGCTGACAACCTGACTGATCTCTGCAGCACACACAACAAGAGTTTAAACATGAAGACCCTTGCTTACTAATTTGAGATATTCAAAGAATTGTTTGGGGAGCAAAGGGGAACCAATATTGTGCATGGCTTGATGTGGAACATGGAATGCATGCTACGGCATATGATAGTCATGCCTTAGTGATTGTAGCTACCTTGGAAACATGTTAAGTCACAGAAATGACCTTGACTTCTCAATGACACAGAAATCTAAGTTAGATTGCTGTTCCTTATCAAGAAGTGTGCTGAAATTACTTTAATTGTAATAACTACTACTGTTATTCTATGCATAGACATAGGAATTCACATATATGGGGAAAAAAATGTAAACGAAAACAGTCCTTCACATTTCAAGTGAATAAAAAATATAACATCACTACAACAGTGATTTGACTGCTGAAAATAAACTCCCGGGCAGCATATAAAACATACATTAATTAGTGATGACCGACAACTATTGCCTTGCAATTCAATACTCTAAAGAACTAATCAATCAGCCCCGATATAGAATCAGGCAATAGATCAAATATTGTCATGTTTTGAAATAATATATCCTGTATTTAAACCAGTTGCACGGCAGTTCTAATCTGTTAAAATAGAAAAGGTGTTCAAACCCGCCATTAGTGTCAACAACAGGAAGGCTTCTAACCAATGTTGGGATGCAAAAAAAAAAAATCTGTTGATACGGGGGTATATCTTGAACAAATTCTTACTCAGACACGGACAAACATTAAAAGATGACGAATATCATAAAACATCAAAGTTTAAACACTAGGTCAAAGCACTCTGTCTAAGCGTGTGTAATATAGGCCATAAACGATGACAAATGCATCTTTATCTAGAAAATGTATAACCACATTTTGACTAACAAATGCTAGACTTCAAGCAATGAGGTAAGCGGGTTGCCTGTCTCGGTTGAGTCTCAAGTGAACAAGAAACGATGATTTATTAATTAGCTCAAAAGATCTTGCAAGCGAACAGTCTTGACCGTTTCGAATCCATATGTTTTTCGAAGCATTAGCCTTCTCACTTCCTCAACCTGATCCGACTGGAATTGGAATCTACATAACATAAACGTGGTAAAGAAAAAACAATAACTTACATGACATAACGAACTAAAGTAAACCAGTTATTTGTAGCAGATAAAGACCCAACTATCCATTATCAACATTATATCAAACAAATGCCATTGACCACCAATCTGTGGGTATCATTTGATATTTTCCACCGGATTTCATGCATTACATTAACGTTAAATCTGTCAGATTGCTCAACCAGATATATACATATACAAAGAAACACACCTTTGGACCAAATAAACGGTCACGACTCTTAACTCGAGATCATTCTCTGCTGCAGGTAATGTCTCAGACATGAGTTTCGGATTGCTACGGTGGAAAGTAGTTTATAGTTGTACCTATTCCAACACAATAAACGTCAGAACAGTGAAGTACAAGAGTATCGGATGTCACCAATCGTGTTTATACAAATAATAAAGACGTATACCGGCATTGTCAACGGCAAGTGTTGCAGGCTACAGTTTCGATAGCAAAGCTATACTGCTTAGGGAGATAAACGTCATCCACACTGGTTAGCTAGTTAGCATTGCACTGCACTAGCTGATTGAGCTAGCAGGCTCAATTAGCCAACGATAGCATTTACTGTTAAGCTTGTAGACGAACCGAAGACAACGCAGTTTCAACAATTAAATGAACAACGGGCCAACATTTGCGACATTTCTACTACTCATTCATCGGCATTACCTGCAGGTGCTCCTGGAAGCGGATAGGCAGGATCTGAGCCATGGCGGTGTCTCTCTACTCTCCTCCTATATGCTCTAATGCTAACAAACTACGACTTCTTCCCTCAGATCCTAGCCGGAGAGCCAGGGGACGGCTGTTGTAAGTCCCAGTAGATGAATACTACGCGTTGTTCTTAAATGTGTTAGCAGAATGTTGGCGGTATTATTTGACTTTAAACTATGTACTTGCTGGCTTCCCCCTAGCTAGTTAGTGCCGCTACACTGTCTCCCTGGACCTGCAATGGCGGTGGAGGTTGGTCAGCGCTCAGCAGAGGAAACATTCCGGAAATGAATGTGTACTCATGGCGGCGGAGGAATATTCATTCCAATGGCAGATCAAAAAGTAAAAATGGCAAACGAAATATACTATGTGTTACATGTATGTACACTGAAATATATATTGTGCTATACCAGACACGTTAACGTTTACTTCGAAATTAAATGTAACAGTTTTAGAGTTGGAAAATAGGCACTATTTCTTTGCGATTTGCCCTTTAATTTTTGCCACATCATTCGTCTTTGTGAATTAACGTCAGTTCCTACTTGTTTACCACAGTTGAACACCGCCAATGAGAATACTCCGCGCATTTTACGGAATTTCAATTTCTCAGGAAAGTTAAATTAATACACTTTTTCTTCTTTCCTCGCTATGTTCTTCCAAATAGACGATTTCATGTAATAAGGAGATTATTATTTTTACTGAAATATTGAACATTTCACAGATATGCCTGTATTTATGTTTCGAATTTAACTGTTTTTGATATGTTATAAAAAATAATAATATAATCAAACTTTAGACAAGGTTTGTTGTAATGCAAAATATTATTCAGTTAATCATAGCTCAACACAAAACGTTCAACCAGTAAGCGATGGAAGGATTTTCAGCAAATGAAGAACCAGCATCAACTCATAACATTCCCCTCCACCCCCCCCCCCCCCCACACACACACACACACACACACACACACACACTATCTTGAAAAGTGCTATATAAATGCAATTTATTATTATTATTATTATTATCATCCTGTTCCTCAACTTACAATATTTTTTTTACTCTGTACAGTGGGAAAAAAACATCTTAACATTTTTAGTTGTACCATATCAACGGCTTACTTATCCCTTACATTTATCAATGAACATTAAAATACAAATATATAGGTTGAAGGTATGTTCAACTAAAGTGACCATTTCCCCTTTTTTGTGTATGCAACTATGGCCGCCACAGGATGTTAAAGCATTGCTTAATCAAAATTGGCTGGTTGAGAAACTTGATCATCGCTGACCCCACAGAAGGGATGCTCTGTATTCGCTGAGCTAGCAGTTGGCTCCTCAGGAACTGAATGGTCTCTGATTTTAAAGCAGAATTGATCAGTATGCAGCGTTTGCTTGCACCATGTTTCAGAGAATATCAAACATTAGGATATTTTTCTGTTCCTTTGATATTCTACGTCCTCATTTTTTTCAATGTGATAAAGCAGCACTGATTTAATAACTACAAAACAATATTGATACAAATGTGTTATTAATTATAAAAATATACATCATAAAAAAACTAAACAGAACAATTTCAAACCAATTAACAAAAAAAGTATTGCAAACAGTAAAGTAAAAAAGGCTACTAACCATCGGTATTACCACATTCTTTTATTGTCTGTGTGTTTCTTTAAAAGCACCACTTCACCGTCTTCACCTGAATAGGATTAATTTGCTGTTGCCATGGAGATGCTGAGACTGCGTCACCCACAGTGAGGCAGTACATGATATCTTAAGAAATATAAATAAACACATCCATCTGACTCTTTTGTGAAAATGTAGCAGGACACAACAGGGATTGATCAGCCTCAAGCTACAAACGGAAGCAATGCTGCTTTTGCTCTTGTAATAACTTCTAATAAGCAACCTCAACATGAATTTGTCTTTCCTGGTTTAGACCCCACCCATCTTGGATGAAGTAAACGAGAGAAACACTTCAGTGGAACAATATGACTTTATCCCAGCCTTTTTTAAATAGAAATGGAGATCAGCCACAAATAAAAGGTAATTGTCTCATGCAGATATCTGGCTGTTAAGACTCTCTTCGTTGGCAAGGGTTTGGACACAGATGGGAGCGCTGTGTCTTCCTGTCGATTGGAGGAGCGCCTCCCCAGAGATACAGAAAGGAGGGAGTGGGTCTGACACTAGTATCCGGAGCTGGTTTTAAGAAGCCACAAAGGCTCTCTGTCTGCTCTCTCTCTCTCTCTCTCTCTCGCTCTCTCTCTCTCTCTCTCTCTCCCTTCAGTTGCTCTAAAAGAGAGACTGATCATATCAACATTTTCTTAATCCACAGTGGTTTTTTTTACCAGTGGGTACACACGTATTCATCACTGTACCACCACTGTTGATTCTTCTGTAATTCTGCATTGAAAGCTACAAGTCCTAATGTATGCATGGACATGTTGTCTACCCCATCACTGTTTCTGTCTTTATGGCTTTTTTCCTGAACGCTTCTGATGATTGAATTTGGCAGTAAGAAAAACAGATATAGGCCAGTATTATCCTTTAAACAACATGCAAACCAGAAAACACTATTAATATCACAATTATGCCTGTTGCTTCTGTGATGAATCCAATGCCCTCATTGATAATATTTAAGGCGTACAAGAGGGGGTCAAATGTGTAATTGTAGAGGTATCAATGGTATGTTAATGTTAGGTATGTTAAACTCACCAACTCACCTATTTCATAATTTATGTTGACATTGAATCATCTTCTTGCACAAAACTTACTTGATACCTAAGAATAATAAGCTATTGTGAGGGACCAAGCATGTCCGACTCACAAGAAGCAAAGGTGGGGGACAAAAGGTGTCCGTTTACCAAAGGGATTTATTGTGTCCACAAAAATACAACAAAAATCCTTCTCAAACATGAGGCATGGAAAATGGATGCCTGTTTCTGGCTGGGTTAGGATCACAACTTCAGTGCACTCCCTTCATCACTGCTGTCTGCACGGCACCCAAAACAGGTTACTCCTATACTCTACCAACCATTCTACCAAAATACCGCCACTGGGAATTGGCTGTATACTTGCTTAATCACACCAAGCCGCATCAGCTGGCCTAGTCTGCAGATGAGGGCGAGTACTCCCAGGTGAGTAACCCTCCCCAGGGAGTGGAGCTACCCAGGGTGCTGATTTGTGCCCTGCTGTCCGGTACTGTGGGGGTGCTGAATGTCTGTGGGCGTCGTCGTATGCCAGTCTATTACCATGTGATGTCCTGGTACGATCCCTCAGCCATGCATGCTATATTTTGTAAGGGTGTACATACGATGTAAAGATAAAGTGATATTGCCGGCATTATGCACATAACTCTATCGACCCTGTGCTTATACAGCTGGCATAGCTCATAAAGAATTAGATATCAATATATATTAAAAAAATAATAATAAAATGACTCGGCTCACAATATTGTCAATACAACACTTTGTGCAACACAATAGGGTTTAATATGGTACTGCTTTGGTCGAGGAAGGCATCTGTCATGATTGATATTCAGTGGCATTTTCCTATCTGTCTCTTTCTTTGCTCGTTTAGATTCACATTGTTGAATCTAAACAATGTGAAAGTGTTTTCTTGAATGTCCTGTCGATGTCTTCAGTGTGTGTTCCACACCATTGGTTTCCCATCCTACCAGCTGTGTCAGATAATTAAAATTAACAAGCACACATTGAAGGCTCAGTCCGAAGTCAGTCACCTGTTTTCTGATGTGTTTTGTTTCCCTTTTGTAGTGTTTTAATATCCAAAATATTCTTTACGCATGTGTTCCAGTTTCGTGTTATGTGTTTGGATCCTAGCTGCAGAAACTGATGTTACATTCTACGTTATAGGCCCTATATGCATTCCATAAAACACACAACCAAGTTAGATTAAAAGTCGCATTGGGTTAGATTGAGTCGTCAGTGTCTGTAGGCCGGAGACTTTCATAATTGAAGAACCCATTAACAGAGTTTGGTCCACTCTCACTGGCTGTGCAACTGTGTGAAGTGAACAAGCGTAGCACTGATGGCTGGGTTGCATGAGTGGGAGGGGTTTTGGGAGTGTCTATGCTAAAATTCTTGTAAACAAAGAGAGCTGGCCAGCACATTTTATTTGTAGTATATATCAGTTATGAGTTGGGATTTTATTGATAACATTATTATAGGGTTAACTATCAATACAGATGTCCAGGTTATTTTAGCTATGAGCTAGTTTAAATGTTACACATTGTGACTTTAATTAAAGTGTTCAGAAACAACTGCACTATCTTTATGCAATCTTTGTGTCACTTGTTTCCATTATTTTATTTTCGATTTCGTTTTTTAAGGATACATGCTATATTGTAGACTTTTAATATTCAAGTAACCCAGTTAGGCCTATGTATGGATTTTGTTAATGTAGGCTATTAATATTTGTTCCCTACCAAGGGGGTATATCAAACTGTACAACAGACCTATACCACATACAACTCAATACATTTACAATTCTAGCCCTGATTCTTAACTCTCACAACCATTTATCATTATTGCAATGAAAACCTTTAAGGATGTGTCGAGTTTTGAATCTAAATATCTGCATTACCAGGGACATAAAAATTTAAATATTATGTCTTGGTTGGGCTATTAATTTTTTTATATTAAAAGGCATTTATAATTTTATTGTGCAATTATTTTAAGAGTATAACCAGGACAAGTTTAAATACCACGGAAGATATTTTGGCGCGCGTAGCTGTCCAGGGTCCTGCAAAAGTCATCTCCTGACGGCAGTAACCTTGGCTTTGTTTACTTGTAGCATGTAGAATGCTAACCAGCAGGATAGACAACTAAATTTAACTAGGTCGATGCAACTACATTGAAAGATGTTCTAACTCTCGAGTATTATCCCCAAGAGTAAAAACGTCCCGCATTTTAGCTCCAGGGAAAGCATTTTAGCTTCAGGGAAAGCATTTTAGCTTCAGGGAAAGACCATATTTAACGAGTTAACGTTAGCCCCTTGAGCTAGGTCGTTGGCTAATCAAAATCCTTTATTAGGCTAGTGACATACAATTTCAAATAGATAGAGGGAAAAAACATACTCAACAGTATGAAAAGACACGAAGACCAACAAGAAAGGCCAACAGCAGGTTTGCAAAAAAAAAACTTTAGTCGCTTTTTTATTTTACAGATTAGTTTGACTACAGAAATACAGCAGAGTTGAAACACCTTTTATGTGTATTTATGTCTGAATGGGACTCTGTCTCCTCTAGGATGCCTCTCTGTTCCACTCTTTAACCAGAGGCAAAGGATCAGAATGCCCGTGACATCTAATCCCTCAGATAAAGACTTTGGTGTCAGCAACGAGTGCATGCCAAGTACTAATTCATTTTACAGCGCACAAGGTGAAATACCGATCGTCTCATGATCTGGGAGAAAATCCACATATCCACTTATCTTGCCTGTTTTCGGCCACAAGGTGGCAGTGCATACGGACAATGTGTGTCTTTAAGAAGGCATCCTTATGCTCTCTTTCTCAAAGTGTATGTATTTTTTGTCCTTAAGGTGGTTACCAAGCTTCAAGTTACCCTACCAGTACACCCCACGGCTACTTTTGGAACAGACAGAGTAACCCTCAGCCTTATCAGCAGTCCCAGCAGAGTGGTAGCAACCAGACTGCACTTGGACCAGCCCCTACCATTAGATCCTGTGCATCCCTACCACACCCATACAAACCAGGGAACACGAGGTAACCCTGAACTCCTACTATAATGTGTTCAAATTCACATTAAAGGGAATTCCGCTTTTTCCCTTATCCTCACACCCTTATCCTCATACATTTAGCTTACCAAGTCATTTCAACTTTGTGCGCACATTATTGTAGGCTACACATTGCACCGATCACAGATAATGTGATTTACAACACACCTTCAAAAAAAAGAATGTCTGTTAAGATATACATATTGTAAAATCTACATAAAATGAAATATTACTGGCCCATAGTTTAACCCATCAATCATGTCTTTAGTTGTCAGATGAACCAACAGGACCCTCCGGCCACCGCTTACCAGAGACAAACCAACTACCGCCCCCCTGCCCACACCAATGAAAGGACACAGGTCCAGACCAAGGCTTGGCCTGAAAGAGGTTCTCCTCAAATCGGTCAGCATGGATCCTATTCACAGGCCAGTTCTCCAAATAACCTCTACACCCAACCACCCAGACCTCCTCTCCCTCAGCCCATCCGGCCTCTAGCTCACACAGAAAAGACACAAAACACTTCCTGGAGATTTAAACCCACTAACAACCAGGGTTCACAGAGACCCCCTGTGGAAACAAGCCACAGCATGTTTCGCTCTCAGAGTGCATCCGGGCCACCACCACAGGTAAGACAACCATTGCAAATACAAACAATTCTAATGAGTGTGTTTCTGAAATTGTATTGTAAAAGGAATGTGGAATATTTGTCTGTTGATTGTGAAAGCTTATTGGCTGATGTAAATCCTAGGCTTTGCTGCTACACTTTAGTGTCAAATGTATTAAAAAAAAGTATGTGTACTTACTGACGATTATGATGCATACAAATATTCACGCTGTGGTCGATGCCAATAGACCCAACCAGCCTTTCAGATTCAGAAGTCAGCCACGGGTCAATCATTGAGGATTCTGACTGCTGTTATTGCTGGCATGAGACACTGGAGCCAGTTCAAGGACAGAGCACCGTACCTGTTTGAGATATTTGGTTAGTCACGTTGAGTTATGTAACTTAATACTCGGATGCTCATATGCTACTCATCTGACAGGCTTTGCTTCTTGTCTGCAGCTACTTTGGACTCTGCTGTAACCATGGGCTCACATGGATCCAAGAGCTTCCTCCTAAGAGATGGGAAGGTTACTGTGCAGTGTGTCTACTATGAAAACGTAAGGGCCACGATGACCCGGTGCAGGGTGGAATAGTGGCTAGGGAGGTTCGACTACCAACCCAAAAGTGGGAGTGGGTTCGATCCCCAATGTCAAGTGACCAACATGTAGAAGTAGACTGATCTAGTTAAGATAAGTCTACTAACCGTGCCATGACACCTCCATGGAAAGGGTACATTTCTCCATCTGGAATTGCTAATGTACATCTTTGTAGCATTGACGATGCTACACATCACCTAGGTGGCTTTTACAGGGCTCCTCCATAAAGGGGACACAGGGTGGCGATGTTTGAACCAGTGTATTGCAGAGGTTGAGTATAATATATATATATATATAGCAGGAGGTATAACCTACTGCCATGCTGGAGATCTCCTTGAGTGTGTGTGGAGATGGATGGTTTACCTGTGCATTTTGATCGCTCAATGCATAACAGGTGTGCAAACTCATCCAGCCTTAGATTCCAATCAGTCTGACTCGGGCCAGATGAGGCTGCTTAAACCAGCCATTAAAAAGGTCAATAGTAAATTGCACACTTCCTGACCACAAGAAGGTTCATTACAAAGGCCAGGTTTAAGATTAGGTTCTCACCAATAAAGGTGCTCACTGTAAAACTTTCCAAAACCTCCTAACTGTGTCTTAGTCTAGCATTGATAGCACCTCCCCATGTACCTATCTGTTTTTTAAATGCCCCCAACAGGAGCAGGAGCTGCCCAGGCTGATCCGTGGGCAGGTCCAGCGCTGTGTGGGCAACTACGACCATGCCAAAGACCTCCTGAGGTGTGTTTCCGTCCGGCCCGCTCTGCCCTCAGAGCAGAGGAATGCCCAGGAGGCCGTCAAAGCATGCAATGTAGAGATGAGGGTGCTGGTCAAGTCATTCAGCGAAGTCTGAGCAGAAGCAACTTCCTTGCCGGAAAAAATGCTTTATATTCCTAATGAGTTATATTTTCTATTTATGTATTACTATATGGGGTATTTATATGAAAAATAGGTCACCAGCAATATGTTATGTGATTTGTCAAACATGCTTCTCGTGCCAGTTTGATTCTTCAGATTGTAGGCGTTTGAGTTATTATTGAATGGTCTTACCTCTAAGGGGCGCTGTTGTCATGTTCTACAGTATATTTGTGAGTAGCAAGTTGTGTTTAAGGTTATTTGAAAATATATAGTATAATTTATTCTATATCCTAAAAGTAGAAAAATAGTTTGATTGAATTTCCAGCAAAATTAAATGTGTTTCTTCAGTTTTGGAAATTTTTATTGCAAAGAAAAGTCACAGAACAGCAAATATTGTCAGAGCGCTTGATCAGGGAAGAGCATTAAAGATGAGGTTACATCTGAAACGTAATCCTGGAAAGAGGGGTTATCTTAGAATGAAGTTTGAAATCACGTACAATTATTAATTTATTTAAAGTCAAACATTACAATGAAAAAATTCAATACTTATATACGCTACGAAAACAGTTTTACCAGTGCCGAGACTTGACACAGAAGGGTAGAACAAATTGGGGCATTGTTTCCGTCCAGTGCAGTAATGCCAATCATTTGTACAGTCAAGCACAGTATAAGGTCCAATACAATACCAACACATTATTCTTCATATTTCAAAAAAATACAGCAACATAATTACGTAGTTATTTTTCAAGGGCAAGACATTATGGATTCAAACTAAATGTTGGCATTTTTAAAGGTTTAACGTAATTAAACTCATTCATTAAGAATAATTAACACTTATATAAAAGGTAGTCTATTTTGATGAAATTGGCAGTGCACAGGGTAAGTAATTGGGAAAATATGTTTTGTCTGTGGAAAATCATGGGAACAATGCAATCAGTCAGAGGAGGTGGAGAATGAGGGGATCTCAAGGACATGCACCATGTTTCACATTTTATGTGAACGTGTTAACTTTACATTACCTGAAGCCACGGTTCAATTGGTTCAGTTCTTACCTCTGCCACTCAAATCCACATACTACAGGGACTCCAAGAAAAGGTCTATTAGTGGGATGTCACAACCTTTTAATTTAACGATGAGAGTGGCTTTCTGCCTCTGGGTAAAGTCAAAACAGGCCAAGGTGTAATTGAATATTAGTACATGAGTTTCTATCTCTGTGCAACAAAAGCTTCCACGGTGTAGGAGCTTTTGTAAACTTGCTTCCTAGACATTTCCAAAGTTCCATCAGATCACATTTATTACACTGAAGTACAGAAGAAACACTTTACCAAAGATAGAGAGAGAAAGAAATACAACGAAAAGTAATACACCTTACACATCAAGATCCAGTTATTCATAAGTAGGTAACCTGATAAGAGTATTGAACATGTTAAAAAGGCACAAGTTGGTATGGTCGGATGATCACATTTAAAATCCAGATCAAAATGCTCTTGCAATAACAAACCCCAACTGATCATGCATGTTTCACTGTAATCCTTTCTATCCCTGCCTTTTGGGTGTTTCAATTTGATCTTGAATCTGAGAACGAGATTCAAGCACGTTGTATTAGAAGACCAAAATAAAATATGCAGGGTTACTAAAGCCAAACAGATCACAGAAAAAATTCTGGGGGGAAAAAGGATTGAAACAAAGACGCAGTATTTCCAACATCAACTGATCACAAAGCATCTTAAAAACATTTACTTTTGACAGCTAGTATATTACGTTTTAATGTAATTCCTCTTCAGGGGAACAAAGGGTTTCCATGCTTCTTTCCGGCAGGTCGAGGCTGTGTGTAATGGTAGCTTTTGTGTGAAATGTCCAACTTTTGTCCAACTTTGCAAGCCTCTAGAGCCGACAGTTTGAGATCAGCTGCTGTCTGACTTGGTCACACCTTTGTCAAGAACATCCATAATCCAAGAGAACTGGTAAGAATCTTGTTCATTTGTCCAACCTTAAAAATCCAGCTCCATATTTACAATCCAATGGCATCCAAAATAAGTCAGTAGATGAAAGGACTTTAAAGTCAAGGGTCCATTTTTCCACGCTCATTTGAATTTGCACTCCATTCCACCCTTACTGTAACCTTCAGAAGTCCCTCAACCAATCATATTATCTTTACACAAGCTCTTCAAATGAAAATGTCCTTATTTCCAAAATGACAGAAACCTCTATTGGGGCAGAGTAATGATGCTTGCTATTCGCCTTGCCCAGACAGTGTGGGAGATGAATGAGAATTTTATACGACTGCAATTACCAACAAACAATTAAAAATAGAAGGAAGTAGTCAGGCATTTGGAGGGTTTTCCCTTTAATACATCAGTAGGAATGTCTGCCATATGTTTGCATTTATGTAAAAAGAGGTTAATCTCCTTCCAGACAACAAAGGTATACACTTACAAGCTGAGGATCATAGGTATGACAACAAAACAGTTTATTATAACAAACCAAAACAAAGCAACCAAAGACTATCCTGTGCACGTTATTTTTGTTTAGTCTTACGATAAAGGAAGTCTGTCGAGCCATGTGGTTCGTTGGCTCAGTAAATACCGGCTCTTTAAAAACAGCGTCCTAGTTGTATTATTTTTTAATGGGACATGCTAGGCCACGCCTCTCTCTCCCCGACACCAGAACAAGTAAGCAGAGCGGATAGTGGTGATGATGAGTCATCAATGGAGAGAGAGGGGGGGGGTTACCGCAGGGGGCGTCGACCCTGAAGCAATGCACTATAAGAGAGTGGGCAGGGGGGTCGGAGACAGCTGCTCCTTGGGCGCGTATTTGGCGAAGAAGGGCAGGAAGAGGGTGAGCATCACTCCCACGATGGCCAGCATGTAGCCCCAGCCGATCTGGCAGTCTCCCGCGTAGTAGATGTCAGAGTTACCGCAGAAGGAACGCACCAGGCTCGAGTTCAGGCCGAAGGGGTACACCAACAGACCGGAGCCCATGATGAACACTGCAGGATGGGGGGGGGGGAGAGAGAACACAACGCAGGGTTACAGGACAGAATATCAGAATGAGACACACACACTGCTTCCTGGTGGATGGACAGGGTTTAGTGCAAACATTGCATGACAGGTGACCCTACTGGAGCCCAGTAAAGGGAGCCCAGTAAAGCCAACAGGTGGTGGGTGGCAGTCTCCTTGGTGGTGCACTTCACTGGCACCTGCTACACTGGTGCCCAGGTCAGAGGGCCTATCTGTTCGGAAGGGACACAGAAGGGCTGTCTGGAGCCCAGCAGCGTCAGCACACACGCCACAAGGAGATGGTACAATATCATTAGCCAAATAGCATAATTCTTTCATAAAAGTCTTATTTTAGTTAAAGTGATTTAGGCAGATAGTGATTATGGACCGACGCTGAATTCCGGAGGATATAGCCAATGGGCCAATGAGGGCAGCATTAGGAGAGTAGAGTTAGGTTAGATATCAGAATTTGGCCAAAATATGATATTGTGGGAATATGATATGAAGAGAGCACACCAAAACAAACTCAAATCAAATTCAGGTTGAATTTCAGAAATCAAAGTTGATGTCGTCGAAACTAATCTGCCAAGCATACAAATATATTGATGTGGCCTTCTTGATATTCCCTTTCATTTCCAAACCACAGTAAAATCTCAATATGGATTTTTTATACAAGGTTTCTTGGCACGCAATTGATGAATTGGTTGGCAAAGGTTGTACAAAATTAGTATTATCAAGGCATTGCTCTATATGTCTGCATTCTGACACACCATGTTATTCCCTGTAGTGTAACTTAATTCGATATGAAAAAAATCAACGCCAGTCCTTAATTAATCCAGAACAGCTTCAGCTTCACACAAAGCTGATCATGTCTCCCGAAAGCCATTAGCAAGTGAAGGACTTGAAGAGAAAAAGTCCCACCACTCTACATGGCCACAAGTGTACGACCAAGCTCTCTCAGACACTCTGCCAACAGAAAGGTAGCCAGAGTCTGCCCTCACTCAGTGTTGCCAGGCAGGTATCGACTGAGCTAGTATACCAGTGCTATACACTTTCCAAGTGGCATTGTGGTTCACATTATTAGTGCCAGTGCCAACAGGATGGTGACTATAGAAGTGTTAATTCTAATAACGAGAATAAAGTTAGCTGTGATCTGGAATCCATTGAGCTGCCGTATGTTCAATGGAAGCATGGGTAAAGGAATCCACTATTCCAGTGAAGGATAGGCTTAGGAAATAACTCATAAATCAATGGGCTGTGTGCTCAGCGTGACGAAGTTCTACTGCTGTAATAGAGAAGGAGCGATAGGGGGTCTATATACTGTATCTTTTATGTGGTCCACGGGTTAGAACTGGAGGCCAGGCAACAGAGAATTGGAAGCCAGTAGAACAAGGTGGGAGGATAATTAATGAACGATACAGCACGGCCGGCCTTAGAATAACCCAAGAGTAACCGAGCAGTAGTGCAGCAGCTGTGTGTTATGGATGATGAGGAGGAAGTTGCATAGAGCTCAGCAGCAGCTGTGTAGATCAGGTCAACCTGAGATATACGGTAGAGCGGATCGCATCAGACAACTAAATCATTGGGCTCAACTCTTCAGAAAAAGGAAACGACCTATAAGCATTTTCATATCACATCCACCGCAATGAGTCTCCATACAAGATAAATCAAAGTAATTAGCTGACTCAATCGTTTACACAGGTGGCTTATGATCCTCCATAGCATAAAATATATCCATTGCACCTGTCTAATATTACCCACTGTGCCTGCTTTGCTAAATATACACAGTATTAATGTATATTTTTACCTGAATGCAGGCAGTGTATCAGCATCAAAGGCTCATACACCAACATTGACCCTACCCACGGCAAGTTGTTAAACCCAGTGTAGTTTGTCAGGTAGCACACTAATAGAGCATGTTAGATGCAAAGGAGCATCATTAAAATGTAATTACTGCGGTTTTCAAAAAGCTGTCCACAAAATAGCCACAGGACATTACAAACGATTTAGTGACCGATAGAAACAGTTTACTCAGCTTCAAGGATTCAGCCAACAGATTGCATTATTGGTGCACAGGAAGGAGAGGAAAGGAGCAGAGGGTGGAGTAGAGGAAAGGAGGGGACAGCAGACGATTGACTGGGGTGATGATGAAGATGGTGACAGAGAGGAGAGGAGAGCAGAAGAGAGGAGACGAAGGAGAGGAGAGGGGAGGATTGACTGTGGTGATGATGAAGATGATGATGGAGAGGACAGGAGAGAAAACCTGTGGGGAGAGAATTATTGTCTGACACCCAATCAGGTAGGTTTGCTGAGAACAGCTAAGTCTCTAGGCTATCATTATGGCTCTCTGAGATTGAGGTTCAGCAAATAATGAGCAGAGAGCAAACCCAAAGTTAGTCATCCTCTCATACACACAACCTCTTGGAATTGGGTCTATAGACAAACCTGGTAAAATATTAAGGTACAATGTTATCACATTATTGGCCAGGTTTTCCTCTAATACCAGGTATTGCCCTGGTGGTAGCTTTCATTCAAATACCAACATTAACAAATGCATGCTTTGATTGTTATAAATGTTTATCGAGAAACAAGGCACGAATGAACGTATAGCAAAAGGCAGTCAATTTCCTCTGGTCTGAAGCCCTCTCGTATGTTAGCACAGATAGAGAATGCTAGAATCAAGCCAAGAATACTGCTGCAAACTCGATAGCCGCACCGGCCTGCCAATAGTGTCTGCGTTATAGCAAAAGCCCAATTATTGTCAAGTGTTGGAAATTACCCACAGAAGCAAACACGCATGCTTGAGCGATTTACTAATATCTGTTACCAGCACTTCTGTTTTCTGTCAGGCAGAATCAAGCCATCCATATTTTACCCTTTTATAAAATGGTTTTGTGTTAACAACCCTGAGGCCAGCAAATCTTGAGGAAAATCACAACAACACACGCGTGGATGAGAGACAACTTATTTGAACCCATTCCAGTAGCTATGAATCACAATTAAACCTTGGACATTTTGTCGAGTGTTTTGTCGCTAAAGGGAACTTATTTTTTATGAAGGAACCATCCAAGTGGAAAAGAGAGAGAGAGAGGGAATGAAAAGAGAGAGGGGGAGAAAATAGGGAGAGAGATAGAAAAGGATAGGGAGCGAGTGAATAAGGGAGAGTAGAAAAATAGACCGGGCACTTCCTCCGGCAAAAGCCTCAGCACCCTGAACCCAATCAAGCATGGTTCTCTTTCTACGCTCCCCTGAACTCACACCTCACTCGCAATCTGGCACGACACATTTTGGAAAGTTGCTGGCGGTGATGGCAATGCAGTGGTCGACAGGATGCGAGAGAGAGAGAGAGAGCGAGAGAGAGAGAGAGAGAGAGAGAGAGAGAGAGAGAGAGAGAGAGAGAGAGGCTGAATGCGCACTCATGCCTTTTGAAGACGTGATGAGGACCTGGCTTTGAAGGGTACCAGAACATGGTATTGCGGTTGCCATCAGCAACTGCAGGCCTCCACAATGCAATGCAGGGTCTAATCATGTATAACACTCACACACACACACACACACACACACACACACACACACACACACACCCTCATAACAGGCAAGATACCTCTCCTCTTTCTCATGAAATACACATTACATCACACATCCATCTGAATCATGACGTTGTTCGAAACCAAATTTAATTGTGAACCACAGAACGCAGTTGACTGCGTGCGTTGTTAGTCGATGCCACATATTCATTTCTATGTACATGCCTCCTGCTGCCGTCCCTACCCCACCGAGAGCAGACTCCTGCCCCGCAGCTTTAACTCCATTACCCTCCTCCGTCCGCCTGCTCTAACTCTCTTATCAGAGGAGGAGAACCCAATGAAACCCCTCGGTAACGGATGGCACCCCATCTCTCCCTTCAGCCCCTCAGTCCGAGCCCTGCTTAGCCGTAACACACCCCCATTAGTCAGCACTGCTCTCCCATCTCCCCCCCACCCTCTCCCGTACTCCCCCTGTGGATGACTATTACGTTCACAATGTGAACATTACTGTCCCCATTACAGTCCTCAGCCGGTCCCACTGTACAACCCGGGCTGGAATGACAGCACATAGTGCTGAGTGGGGTTTGATCAATGATCATGATCAACCATAATCTATCTAGGGTGAAACCACACACACACACACACACACTCACACACACAGACACACACACACACACACACACACACACACACACACACACACACACACACAGACACACACACACACACACACACATAAACACATTGAACACAAATACAGGAAAATAGGACATTCCCTATGATTGCACTGTAATTCTGTCTCCTTCCCACACAGGCTTGGACTGGGTGCGGTGTGCGCTGTCAATAGCCAGCTTTTTCTTTATAGCGCAACAAGACAAAAGCCACTGAGATAAGGCAGGGTTATAATGCAACACGCACACTGAGCTATGAGTAGGCAATAGAAGTGTGTTGGACTGAACTAAGGCATCTCGCTGCTTATCTGCTCTGACCTATAAACCCTTTCTCCGAGCCACTCCCAGTAGGTCCCGAACAGGAGGCAGTGGCATGCATAGCCTAATCCAGTGTACCTACATGCATACACAACCACAAATACACACACACACACACACACACACACACACATATATAAAAACACAAATAATTCACACTTAGACAAATGCACAAAAACACACCCCCACATAAATGCACAAAAAAACACAACCCCACATATACACATACCCATATCACAACACACACACACACACACACACACACACACACACACACACACAAACACACACACACACACACACAGAAACGACACACATCGTGTGCACACAAACAGAGCCATGAAGGGGGAGTGTGTGTGTCATCATAAGCCATCCATCAACACCTGGAATTTTCTTTTTTGTGTCATTCCCCAGGAAGAAGATTTTTGATTTTCAGGGAGCATCCAAAAACGGTGGATAGTTGTGCTGTTACCAACTGACTTCAAAGTCAGATAAGGAGAAGGCATTAAGCAGACACATGGCCGTTTGATGTTTCATTCAACGACGAACAAAGAGATCCCCCAAAATTTCCTTCAGGGAAGAGCAACACCAATTCCCATTACATTCTACTCATGAGCCAATGCTTATCTTGAAAGGCCAACCATTGGGAAAATAACGCAACAACAGCGACGAGCTATAAGAAATCTCCATTTACCAAACGAAATGTGCATTCGTTCAGGGAGCCTTGCATTGTTTGGCAGTGATGAAGCGCCGTGGCGTGATACGTATGCCGAGAAGTATTGTGTAATTACAGACGCGAGGCCCAGCAGCTATACATCAAAACTACTGTGTGGCGCAGCTACAGTTTTCTATGGGAATTGCTAATGCTACGCTTGGTTCTTGCGCTTTCGTTCCGTGGGTGTTTGTCCTCTGAGGAGAGGAACCGCTGAGGTGTTCCTGCCTCCATATAGCCAGGTAGTTTATTAATAACTCTAACTATTCAGGCCTCGTGAGGAGACAGAGAGAGAGAGAGAGAGAGCCCAGGGGGAAGGAAGTAATGACGGTAACCTATATATATGTATACACACATAAACACACACACACACAAACTTAATGCACACACACATCACCATCATACACATGTGTGTATGCACACACACACTCACACACACACACACAGACACACTCATACACACACACATTTCCAACTATGGTGACTCCTTGACTTGTTTTCTTTAGTAATTAATAAGATGAAAGATGAAAGATGTGTTATTTGCGAGTGTCTGTCAACTGCAGAGAAAGCAGAAGAAAAGGTCATGGACAAATGGGTCCCTTTGAATTTTCCTTTCACTCAAAAGTCTCCCACTGCTGCATCAACAAGCAGATGGCACCATCCATTTATATCTTCTGTCTGTCTGACGCTAACACCCCCTCATCGACCACACACGTCCTATGGCATATTACAAACACACTGACACAAGCACACACATTGATATTGACAAACACACACAGACACACACACACTCACACAAACACACGCACACACGTTCATATTAACAGTCACACATACACACACAAACACACACATACCCACGCACACACACAAACACAAGCACTGCGTAAGAAATAGTCTGTTGTCAAAAGTATGAATTAAATGACGGCATATTGATATAAAGCTGTTGATTGTGTGGCTTCTGTATATTGCAGATATTAATCATCTGCCTTGTTCAAACCAACCACAAGTGGCGTCGACAACATGGTTAATGAATTGCAACAGATGGCCAATCGAAATAGCTCCCCTCTCCAGCGCACCGCATATCTATTTGCGATTAACCATTGTCCAAATATACAATGCGAATGTCTTTCCTGTATGAGGAACCCATTACATTCCTGAAGGCCAGGAGGAAGGGGTGTGTTTAGGGGGCGTGAAGATGAAAGTTTTCCGAGAGTTTTCCTCGGAGCAAATGGAGCAGAGCCAGCATATTAATGTTCAGGTAGTCGACCGGGAGCAGGAGCAGGAGGAGGAGGAGGAGGAGGAGGAGGAGAGGAGAGGAGGTGGGGGAGGAGCTTGGAGGCGGTAAGATGAGGAGGTTAGGAGGAGTAGGAGGAGGAAGAGGACAAGGAGGAGAAGCAGGAAGGAGGAGGCGTGGCAGCCGGAGAGGAGGAGCTTGGAGGAGGTGGGATGGGGGCGTAGAGAAGGTAGAGAGGCTGCGGAGGAGCGACTGTGTGGCGGTGGTGTGGCCCAGCAGGGACACCGTGCCTAATGTGATGAGCTGTACACCATGCACACAACCCTGTTGATCATTTAGCTCAGGGTGCCGCTGGGAAACAACCCAGCTCCCCGGCGAGACCTTCCGACTGGGTTTGTGTGTGTGTGTGGCGCCGAGTGTGTGTTCTCATTGCCAGAGGCGGTGGTGATGAAGATGATGATGATGAGGTTAACGATCATGACTTCAGCAGTAGTTTAGAAATTCCAAATATCCTCGGCTAATAGGTGTTTCCAAAACAAAGGTGTAAGATGTGTGTGTGTGTGTGTGTGTGTGTGTGTGTGTGTGTGTGTGTGTGTGTGTGTGTGTGTGTGTGTGTGTGTGTGTGTGTGTGTGTGTGTGTGTGTGTGTGTGTGTGTGTGTGTGTGTGTGTGTCATGGTTGGGGAGTGGAGTTCAGTGGAGTATGGAACTTTTGTAGACAACATTTCAATAGATGCACCAAGATGACACCTGCTCAGAACGGTTCTGAAAGCCCTATTGAACGGTGGATTGAATTGTCTTGCCCAAGCATTTGGACAGGGCGCAGACGGTGCTTTCAGTACAACCCTAATTGTCCTAACGGAAGTGCCACCAAATTTCTAGAGTTGTTAGTATTATTCTGAGTTCAAACCCCAATATCCACATCCTAACTTGCAGGCGTCCATGAGCATATTGCCCCACCCCAACCAGCTCCTTAATGCCATGCACTTGTATTCAATGTAAGTCACTTTAAATGAAAGTTAAATGACTCAAATGACTTGAATCAATAGCAGTGAGCCTGGTGTCAAGGAGGTCGATGGGGAAGATAAATAAACATGCAATCGGGATTAACAGTTTAATTCCAGGGTAATTAAATTAACCTTTTCATTGACCTTTAAGACTGAAACCTCATGGTCAATCAGGGCTACGCAACAGCAGTGTAGTTATGCGCTCCGCCCATGGGGGTTACCATATGGCGGGTGTTTGCATGATTTACAAAGGCCATGGAAATGTTTTTTGTAGGCGACACTTGAAATGAAAACATGTTAGCGCCAAAGCATCCGGCTTATCATACATGCATGTTTGAAAAATTGACATGCACTGTAGATACATCATTGGGACTCCGCCGTCTAGTTTCAGAGTCGTTGGAGAAAAGGCAGAGAAACCAACAGAAAGGGGAACGGATCTCTAGAGAGAGAAGCGCATTAGAGCCCAGAGTGAGCCCAGTCTCCACCAGCAAAACAGGATCTGGTCTGAACAACTCCCAGGGCACCGACTCCAAAGCCATGTTGTTGTTTCAGCGAACGCTGCTCCTCGCCGCGCCTCCAATCTATCATCCTAATTACCTCCATTTCCATATCGCGTCCAATTTCCAATGTTTGCAAATTAATTCACACTTCAGACAAATTGCATGTCCTTGCCACACTTGATTATCCATACAGAAGAAAACCTATTCTATCTGTCAGTCGGTCTGTCCATCCCTCCCTCCTCCCTGACTCCCTCCCTCCCTCCTCCCTCCCTCCCTTCCTTTCTGTTTCCTCCCTTCCTTTTTTCCTCCCTCTCTCCCTCCCACCCTCTCTCCTTCCCTCTATCCCTCCCTTCCTTCCTTCCTCCCTTCCTTCCTTCATCCTACCTTCTTCCCTACATCCATCCATACAACTGTCCACACATCAATCCATACGTGCATACATGCGTCCATACATCCATACAGCAATTCATCCCCAAACCCCAGCCGCCCTGAATTAGCATTGAAAGCAGTACGTCACATGCATGGCTGGAAAGAAATGATGGAATGTTGCACCTAGAAACAAACGGCGACGGTAAGATTGGACACATCCATCAACCATTGGGATATCATCCTGCTTTGGTCTCTTAACATAACCGCACATTTTAGTGCTCGGGTGTTCTTTTGAGTTCGCCATTCAGTCATGTTTTGGGAGGATAAACGACAGTATGGCATGTGGCTTTGATGGCTGTTGATTTGTCAATGGCGGTTGAGCGAATGAACGGCTACATTTGATGGCATTTCCTACATCGTATAAAGACAGAAGAATAAGTTAGTTAGAGAAAAAACACCTTTAGTGGAAGAAATCACACATTGTAGAAAGTAATGTGGACAGGAGGTGAGAAACAGATAAAAACTGTTAAACCATTTGGCTGAGTAAAACCTTGAACTCCTAGTCAGCAAGCGCCAGACTATCCCTTTTATTCCTGAGTCTATTGGAGTGAACCGTAAAAATAGCTGCCTATTTTCCCACTGGCAAGGATTCTTGTCTTCATTCAAACGTATAAATGGCAAGTAAAAGAAAAAGTAGTTTTCAGACGAAAGCTGAAAAACCATGAATATCAATCCTTATTATCTGTATACCCTATTCTCCTACACCAAGAATACGATTATCCTGATTCGATCTGTAAGTCATGAAAGACCCGGATATAGATGTAGATTAGGATTCAATAACAAAAATAACACGTTACTTATTTTGACCAAAGGGGGAGCCTGAATAAATAATAAAGTTTGAGAACCGCTGCCTTAAAGGAACTAAAGGAGTACTGATGCCTTACCCTAGCATATATGTGCTGACCACCTGTCTACTGTTTTACTGAGCCTTGTCTGCCTTAACCTAATGTTTAATTTCCTTTGTATATACTGTGTGTTTGCATTCTGGTGATGTGTACGAGAGGTCAGTATTGGCCCAGGGTTTTCCTGTGAGATTTTGGATATTGCACATTGTATGTCAAGGCAGTCTCACTACAGCTGAACACACTCCATATCTGTCAGAATGAACCATCCCCAGCTCATATAGGTCTCCTCATATCTCCCAGCCTGGACATTATGGGAATCTGAATGGGTAAGGAATGAGTCCTGATATGCAGTGTGCCTGTGCCTGTTTCTGTGTGTGTGTGTGTGTGTGTGTGTGTGTGTGTGTGTGTGTGTGTGTGTGTGTGTGTGTGTGTGTGTGTGTGTGTGTGTGTGTGTGTGTGTGTGCACCTGTGTGGGTGGGCTGACAGTTGGATGTCGCTAGATAGGGGTCGATGAGGGTGGCCAATGTGGTGTAGGTGGTGAGGCCGGTGCTACCCGTTGTGTGTGTGTGTGTGTGTGTGTGTGTGTGTGTGTGTGTGTGTGTGTGTGTGTGTGTGTGTGTGATTGAGAGTGTGTTGTGTGTGTGAGTGTGAGCGTGTCTGTGTGTGGGTCAGCGTAATGAATTCATCCCTGAGACAAGGAGCCCTGCTGTGGCTCTGTAATGAAGCCCTGCCCTTCCGTCGCTCCCTGACCCACTGGCATTAAAAAGAAAATGGAAACCATTACCTTCAGACTTCAACTCCTCTGCCTTCTCAGTGGGAGGGCAGGGATAGGTATTTGAGCATGTGTGCATGTGTGTGAATGTGTGTGTGTGTGTGTGTGTGTGTGTGTGTGTGTGTGTTTGTGCGTGTGTGTGTGTGTGTGTGTGTGTGTGTGTGTGTGTGTGTGTGTGTGTGTGTGACTGTGTGTGTTTTTGTGTGTGTGAGTGTGATGCCTGTGCCTCATCTGGAATGCTCGGTAGTCATTTTGTGAAGGAGAGCACTGAGGCCAGGGTGTGATATGAAGAGAAGGTGAGGACCATTAAACAGCACCACCGCCATGATCTCAGTACAGCAGCACCGAGGCAGACATATGCACAACCACACAACATTTAAACAAGCACACATTACACACACACATACACGCTCTCACACACACACGCGCGCACCCGCGCAAAAATAACGCTTGTTTCACTTGAGATCGTAGGGTTACTTTCACACAGAGAAACAGAGACGGAGACAGAGAGAAGGAGACAGAAAGATAGAGGGAGAGAGGACCGAGGGAGAGAGAGTGTGAATATTGCTGGTGGGCAATTGCGTCTGTGTGTGTGTGAGTGTGTTTATAGAAATGTGGATTTTTGTATGTGGATCTGCATGGCACTATTGTTTAAGATATGTCCGGATGAACGGCACAGCTGCGGAGAAAGAACAAAGGAAAGCTTTAATCCTAATTCCTCACAAATCTTATTTTCTAGGCTTTTCTTTTTGTGAACGGCGGAGGCTAAGTCCTCAACCACTGGCCAGGTTTCCAAATTGGATTACTGGTGGCTGTGGGTCGTTGGTTCAACAAGATACTTCCCCTCCTCATTTTGGTCCTGAGGTGCCAGATGCTGTATAAAGCAAAGTCATTATCGAGATATAGTGGCTGGATCTCTCTTATGGGGCACTATGGCTAGCTAGCTGGTTAGCTCTATTCCTTTTATTAACCCTACACTTATTGTCTCTATTTCTCTTTCCCTCACACTAACACACTCTAACATCATGCTATTTCACACACACCACACACACACACACACACACACACATTCCAACGCTTCTCGGTTGACAAACAGGTAAACAAGTATAGCACTGGTGGTGACTTGACCCCAGAGACACTCGGTTGCCCCCGACAACAGTTTGAAAGAATGATATTCCACCACCAACCCCAACTTCACCCGCCCCCCCCCCCCCACTTGTAACCCAAAAGCGGCAGTAAAACTGAATGATGCCTTGATGGGAAGAGACACAGAACTGATTAAAAAGAGAGAGAGAGGGGTTGAGGGAGAGAGAGAGAGACGGAGAGAGAGAGAGGGAGAGAGTGAGAGAGAGAGAGAGAGAGAGAGACCTCTGAAACGAAGACATTGCAGAGATGGCATTCAAATAAATCCGTCTGTAACTAACACAGTTACATTCCTCCTTCAGGGAGCGTCCCGGTGCGATCTATCATGTCCTCACATGTGCGCTGATCGAACCTTCCTCTGGAAACAAAGAGGAGACAACAAAAGGCAGGAAAAGGCCCGGGCTAGTGCTGATAAGATGGAGGCATTGCCGTGGTTACGGTTGCCCCCTGTGCAAGCAGGCCCCCGTGGCGTTGATGAGCGCGACCCCCGTGTTTGGCCCGGGGGGACACACGGCTCCGCTTGGCAACGGATTCACGGGGAAGCCTCACGGCCCCATTGAGCAGTGTAGACCCACGCAGAGGCACGCCATACGCATACCGCCACACACACACACACACATACCTACACATGCATGCACACAATAGAAAAAGCATGCACACAAAATTTTCCGTGTAGGCAAATACCTACATGGAAACACACACACAATATGGTGGCTGAATAATAGGGTAAAAAATAAGGACGCAATCATGAGCACAACAAAACGCGCACACACAGCACAAACCCTCGCCCCCCCCCCTCCCCTACACAGACAGAGGGTGGGAGTGTTGGATGGTTGAAGGGACCAGGGTCGAAGGTCAGCGGTGCTCTGTTTGCTCATGGGTGCTTCTTGGCCTTAATCACACATCACGCGCCCTGATGGATGACAGAGCCATCGGCCACCTGTTCCTCTCCCAGCATCCATCACACCCAACGTGGACAGGTCCTCCGAGATGGAGACTGGAGGCCTGAATCAGCCGCTACAGTTACTCAGTGATGCTGACTCAAATAGGGTGCAGGGGGGGGTTACTGAAGGACAGACTTCTGGGTTGGATGACGAAGCTTTAGGTTCGGAATCAAAGCCAGTAAAA
>NC_136939.1:8774479-8796979 GCF_949987615.1 Pollachius pollachius | reverse complement strand
CACTCTCCATTTCTTCAACAATCTCTCTCTCTCTCTCTCTCTCTTTCACTCTCTCTCTCTCTCTCTCTCTCTCTCTCTCTCTCTCTCTCTCTCTCTCTCACACACTCACTTTCTCTGCCCTTTTATGCAGACCCTTTGCTGCTACCTTTTTGCCTTTACATTTACACAAGTGTGCCTATTTATAACCACTGGGGGGGCAGCTGACCGTGATAGGATGAAGCGTCTTGCCCGGCATGTACACCTTAAGCCCACCATTTTGATATGCAGATTGGAAGCACTTCGGAGGGCATTTCTAATTGCATCAGTATGTATGTATGGACGGATGGATTGAAGTGCGCTGAGGTGGCGAGTTGGCTTAGGGGCGGGGCCCATTATGAGGCTCCCAACACAGAGCTGAACTTTAAATCCAAGCTAACCAAGTTAATTCCTGGTTGATACACACACACACACACACACACACACACACACACACACACACACACACACACACACACACAACACACACACACGTGTGTGTGTACCCCATTTTTAACCCAAGGTCATCGTGTGCGAAGCCTATCCCAGCTTTATTAGACAGACATAAGGCAGATAGACACCTACGTTGAGCACCCTGAAGGGATTTCAATATCATTGAAAAAAATAACACAGACTCTATCCCACATCCTATTTTAGGACTGCCTGATTCCAGACCGACAGAAACCTATAGCTGTCTGACAGGAACAGAGTCCAGATTGTTCCCCCTGTCCACTCCCCATGCAGGCATATAAAATATGTAAAATAGCATCAATTATCAAATAAGTAGCTACCTCCCCAAACCATCCATGCGAGCTATGAATTGGGCTAAGCAGGTCCTACGTTTCCACTGAGTATGTTTAGGCCGTGTGTCACCCCTTCATAACAGCAAAGTGTACTCAGGAATCTTTTAAATGGCCGCCCGGGCCGAGTCTAGTAGCACTCAATCAAAGCAGGCGGCTAATGGGCAAGGGATGACAGTTGAAAGACGTATCCAGGCGAGGCTTATCAATACACGTCAAGATAGACGGAGGGACAAACTCTTAGAGACGACGTTTAGGCAAACAGAGGAAACAGGATGTACATGTAGTCCTTGGAGCTTTGGCAAAGCTTATAATCAACATCAAATGACATGAAAAAATATCTGTCATCGCCTCTTCTGTCGCTGATGATGAAGGATAATTGCATTTTTTTATCATTCCGACTGAATTCGCTCCCTCAAACGCGGAGACGTAACCTTTAGAGAACACCCTTTGATTGATGAGGCTGCTTATTTCTCCTTCCAAATGATTACTGATCACAGCTCCCCCCTTTAACACACACACACAAACACACATGCGCACACATGCAAACTCACATCCACACACACACACACACACAAACACACAAGAAAAGACACACATAAACAAATACACAAAAACACACAATAACACACACACAAACAAGGACAAAGACATACCAACACACACACACACACACACACAAATGCCGACACCCCCCCACACACACACACTTGCACACACACTTGCACACACACTCACAAATAAGGACACACATAAACCCAAGCACATACAAACAGTGACACAGACACTCATACCCAAAAGTCTTTTCAAATGAGTACAAGCTAGTTTGTGTAGATGACACTTTAAAGAGAACAGCTCTTTCATCTCTCATAGAACCTGTCCTCACATCTCCAGAGCACGTCTGAAAAAGAAAACAGAGGAATTGCCAAATAGTCCCAAACGCTGTTTGTTCAATCACATCACGAAGAGATATCCAGGGTTGGATATAGACGTATGTCAGTGTTGTTGTTTTGGTTGCCCTGCTAATGATGCATTATCTTCTCCACTAATAGACACAGGGCTTAATCACATAGCTTAATAGACATAATGAGTAGACACACACAATGCCTCATTAATGGAGAGATAACAAACATCTGGGTGAGATACGGACGCCGTTGGACAAGGGTTCAGACCGGTGGGTTCCCAGGAGCCCGTGCTGCTCCGAAGAGAGATACCGGGTCACACTCGTGCAGGTTGTCGCGCTAAAGAGGGACCGGGTTTCATTTGGGATTAAGGATTTCCATTAACTCACATGTCCAACTTGACGGCGCTAAACCGAAGCGAGAGAGCGAGCAAGAGAGAGATAGAGAGAGAGCGAGAGAAAGAGCGAGAGAGAAAGAGAGATAACCCAACCCAACCAAGCACGCTAAGCCTCGGGCCCCTAGCACTACACCAGTCAAACCAACAGGGTCCCTGTCCACAACCTCCACACACTCATCCGACCACGCTGACACATGACAAATGCAGCGCTGGAGCTCCAAACCAGGTCACCGTGAGCCCTGTCCAATCACAGGGGTCCGTCGGCGGTTATATGCCCCGCCAAAATCAGATTATGCGTTGGTATCGTAGGGAGGAGGGGCCGCCGCTCTGCAGCGGGCGGAGGGAGATGGATGGAGATTATAAACTATGGAGCGAGGCTCGCCGGCACAGCGTCTTTTGAAAAGGTTAGGAGAGACATAAAAAAAGAACGGACGGTTAAGAGTCGTGGCGAGCCAAGGTCAGGAGTAGTGGAGTGGAGGCGGAGCAGAGGTTATTGGCCCCTGAGAGCCCACAAGGACTCACGCGTCGCCAACACGCTCTCTCCTGCTATCTCTCTCTCTCTCTCTCTCTCTCTCTCTCTCTCTCTCTCTCTCTCTCTCTTTCTCTCTCTCTCTCTCTCTCTCTCTCTCTTTCTCTCTCTCCCTCTCTCTCCTTCTCTCTGGGTCTCTCTCTCTCTCTCTCTCTCTCTCTCTTTCTCTCTCCCTCTCTCTCCTTCTCTCTGGGTCTCTCTCTCTCTCTATGGGTCTCTCTCTCTGTTTGTCTGAACCACATCGTTCGCCGACATTCATCTCCTCTCAAGACTCTTTTTTTTTTTTGCCGCCGTAAATTACCTCGGAAAGGAGAGGTGGAGGAGGAGAGGAGACGGGGAAAACAGGGGGAGGAGGATGGGGGAGGAGACAGGGACAAGAAGGCGGAAGAGAAGACAAGGAAAGAGAAAGAGGGTGGGAGGGAGGGCGTGGGGGGGAGGTTCGGGTTAGCAGGAGAAAGATTAATAGCAAGTACAGAGCTCTAGAAAATTGCATCGGATTGCCGGCGTCGTAAACAAGCAGGTGCTTCAAGCGGAGACGACATTCTCCTCCCCCCTCTGAAGGATCGTCTTCTTGGGGACACAAAGTCTTCTTGAACCCTGGTGGTCAAGAAGACTGGCCCCTGGGGGTCAAGAAGACTGGTCCCTGGGGGTCAAGAAGACTGGTCCCTGGGGGTCAAGAAAACTGGTCCCCATGGGGTCAAGAAGGCTGGTCCCTGGGGGTCAAGAAGACTGGCCCCTGGTAACAAGAAGACTGGTCCCTGGGGGTCAAGAAGACTGGGCCCCTGGTACTCAAGAAGACTGGGCCCCTGGTACTCAAGAAGACTGGGCCCCTGGTACTCAAGAAGGCTGGTCCCCTGGGGGTCAAGAAGACTGGTCCCCACGGGGTCAAGAAGGCTGGGCCCCTGGGGGTCAAGAAGACTGGTCCCCACGGGGTCAAGAAGACTGGTCCCAACGGGGGAAAACCAACCATCCTGAAACCCTGATAAAATAGGCCGTCCTGTTCAAGCTGATTATCGAAGGGGGGCCCCGCGGGCTCCGTTCTGAATATATATTTTCCTTCCGCCGGTTTGACACGCAGCCAGCTAGTATGTCACCTTTCCTCCACCCTCCTCCCCCCTCCCTCATTTCCCTTAGAGTCCGAAACAGTTTCTGCATCTCTATAGAAGGCCTTTAGACCCCGCTCCCCTCCCCTTATCCGAGTGAGTGTTTGCCAACAGCGCCTGGCTTTCTGAAGGGATGCGGGGGGGGGGGGGGGGGGGGGGGGGTGCGCGCTGTGTTTATCCAATAATCACATTCTGCCTCCCGTCCGCTGTCTCTCGGCCCATTCTCCTCTCCCTGGTTTCCCTCTGGAGAAGCACCATTCACACACAAGCCACCATTCTCCTGCCTCTCTCTACGCTGAATGGCTTCAGACCGTCAACGCGTCCCACACACGCACGCGTGTACGAACGCAAGCACTAACCCGCACACACACTCACACACACAGACACACACACACACACACACACACACACCAATCAATGGCTGAGAACAGGCTGGCCGGGCCATTCTCTGGCTGACACAATTAGCCATGGCTGTGCTTGGGCACGTCCTCCGTGCATTCAGCCTCACTCGGAGAGCGCTGGCCGCTGTCAACCCACCACGTAAACCCCCGTCTGCCTTTTGCCATGCAAAGCAGTGTCTTCTCCAGGCCTCTTCCTCTGCCGCCTCCCTGAAGCTGAAGTCACTCCTCCCCAGCACACCCACCTCATCTCCATTTTCAGCTCCAAAACCTCCAGCCCTTATCCCTGCTTTGTCCCGCGCTTGCTAATGCGTCTTTTATTTTCTTGAATGTTTCTCAGCTCTTGTCCCTCTGGGTGGTGGGGGCTGGGGGGATGGAGGGGGGTACAAATGAGGAATGGTAACTTTTCCCTCTCCCCCCTGCCCCTCCCCCCTCTGCATCCCTTTAAGCCAGTGGTATTCACTATTTTTTTCAGGAGAGCCGCACTGACAGGACGACGTCAATAGGAGAGCCATTTTTACCGCAAAGTATCAAAAGCTATAAATCCAGTCATAGATAAGTATGCCTGCTAAATAATATGTCCTCCCTGAAGCAGTGTTTCCCACAGAATTTTGTGAAACTGTTGAGGGAACCCGGTCCTTAGCGGGGTCCGGGGGCATGCTCCCCCGGAAGAAAATTTGGTACCTTTTAACCTGGAATGCATCAATCTGGTGCACTTTGAGAGGAAAATTAAGACTTGAGTGACTGTGTGCTATTTTCTGGAATAATGTGGAGACACTGGGTCACATAACATGGAAGCTATTGAAGAATAAGTTAATAAGAATAAGTCCATCCAAAGAGCACATTCTCTCTTGTTATGCAGGAAAACCACCAATCTGGCAACCCCGCTGTCAGCGTAGAGCCGAGCAAGTTTAAAAATATTTTCTAGACAAGGCTATATTTCCACCTTTTAATGCCGCTGTTGATTTATTTTTTAAATAATTGTTTGTATTGTTTTTTTAAATATCTGTATTCACTGCATGATCATATCACTGTATATTTTTACCGCCATGAGAGCCGCAAATAGAGGCTTGGCGAGCCGCATGTGGCTTGCGAGCCGCGCAATGAGTAATGCTGCTTTAAGCGGTTAGGGGGTATTATGGGATGGTTAGCCCACTTGTGTGGGCCATTGGTGCCCAGTGAGGAGGAAGGAGAAGTAATGTAAGTGTAGGACGGGAAGGAGACGTGTGGGACGTCGCGGCGGTGCCTGTTTTTAAATGGCTCGCAGGACTTAATGTTTCCCAACTCACTGGAGCTTCTCTCGACTTTGTTGCCGTGACAATACCGTTCTAATTTGCATATTTCAGGGAGAGGTGGGGGTGGGGGGGGGCGTTAATGTTGATGCCCAAACCTCGCCCGCAGACATAAGGACCCCCAGTTCACTACGCTGCCGTTAGCCTGGGATGGTGGACGATAAAATGAGATGAACAGGACACCAGAAAGGTTTAATGGCTCACAAGAAGTTCGATTTGGATGTGCAGTTCCATGCCATAAAAAGCATCCCTCCAACCATCCTGTTTTGTTAATACAACAGGAGAGCGCCACATAGATGATCATGTGTGTGACCAGAGTCCATTACCGCTTTCAGCATGAGGGACTGCGATGGGGACCGCTTATAGCTCCAACATGCCTTCGGCTTAATATGATTACCATAGACCAGTGCACACCCTCCCATCAGTGGTATGGAATAGTCCCTGGGGAGGTCAGGGGAGGCCGGGAGCATCTTCACACCCACCGACTGAGACTGGTTGGGAGTCGGAGTTGGAGTTCCAGGGAGCTGAGTGTGTTTCTGTTTGACATGGTTCCTGATAGCCAACTGCCACAGATTCCAATTTCCACCAACTCCTTAAAAACCACTCCCCTCAACTCCCCTCGCGCAAGGCTTGCTCTCGCTCTCTCTCTCCCTCCAATCACCCCTGTAGGGAAGGTGGAGATAAATATTTATCACATCACAGACCAGTGAGAAGAATAAGAGCACCCAAACAGGGAAAAACTCGACGTACAATGAAGAGGCAGAGGGAGAGAGAGAGAGAGAGAGAGAGAGAGAGAGAGAGAGAGAGAGAGAGAGAGAGAGAGAGAGAGAGAGAGAGAGAGAGAGAGAGAGAGAGAATAAACCTGTGGTTACAATGACAACAGCTTCCTCTGCAGGAGAAAACAAACACAAACAATACAAGCCCCCGAGAAATACACAGGGGGAAAAAAAAAGTAATGAAGGCCAAGGAGTTAATATAACAACCTTCCACAATCTTCCAAAAAAAAACCCAGGTGTTCAGCTTCCCAATATGTCATTTTGTGGTCAACTCCCTCTCTGAACTCTGGTTCCCATGAAGGACCAACACAAAAACGTCCTCTCATTTTACAAATCGTTGTCATTCCACTTGGATGCTCTCTAGCGTCAGTGGTGGAAACGCTGTTGAATATTATTCGTTATTAGCACACCAATAGGGCGGTGGGGGCTCAGTTTGTTTGTCGAAAATATACACAAGCCACTGGATGATGCAACGTATGATGAATGGAAGGAATTTACTTCATTTTCTTTGATAAAGGAGGTGGTGAAACGCAACAATGAAAGGAATTTTGTTATGCTGCAGTAAGACACACTAACACGCACACACACACACACAAACACACACACATGCACGCACAAACACACACACATACACACACAGTAGTCTAGACAGAAGTAAAAATCCAAACATAATGAATTCAGCCATCTCTCGACCCCTTTGTGACAGTTTGTCATTAACTCAGACACACAATTTGGGCACAAAAACACATACACACATGCCCCAACACAATTTCAGAACCCATGTGATTAGATATTAATTTCCAACTGATTTGCCGCTCATTAAACAGCCAACACAGCTCCTTCTTAAACTTGAATTAATGTGGAACATTCTTTTTTTGTTGCTGAATTCCACTGTGTACCTCAGTGCCGGGGGTGGTGTTTGGCGGAGGCTGCAGACTATTTCTTCCTCACTTGGGCTAGTCAAGGTCCTTGGTAATTGCATCCACAACTCTGTGGCGTACATAGATAAGCCCCATTATCTCCCACATTTGATCCACCTCAATCCTCTCCCAATATTATATTTCCTAATTAAGAAAAGGTAGAGAAGAGACTGAGAGGGTCGGGGGGGGAATAGAGAGAGATGGGGGGGGTCTCCCTTGAGAGACCTCCACCCTTGACTTGTTCCTCTCTCTCTCTCTCTCGCTCTCTCTCTCTCTCCCCCCCCCCCCCCCCCCCCTCTCCCCCTCTCTCTCTCTCATGCAAAAAATAATTTATTGTAAGACGCTTCATGGCAAAAGCATTCGGTTGGACGGAGCAGAATCACAGGCAGCATCGACCGGGTGCCTTCAGAGAGACGATGGGTGAACAGGATTCCTGATCCTGTGATGTTACCCATCGCATGGCGGGCGGTAACATCAACACTAAAGTTCAACGGCTGAGGCCAACCATGGCGGCAGAGGCCAAGATCATTTGCAATACACTATGCAGAGGAAGCGAAAGGCTACTAAAGTAATCGACACAGTTAGAAGCAGTGAGATGACATGGTCTGCAGTATCAGACTTCTCGTCTCCAGGAGTGATTCATAGGGCGAAAGTAAGCGAGCTCATCTTGGTGAGAGCAGTTTATACAAATTTAAATGAACCACTCATAAAGTAAAGAAGGCTATATGATTTGTGATGTTATCATGAGGATACATTTCTTCCATGACACCCTCTCTCCCCCTCACTCTCTCCTCCCTCGCCCTCCGTCTCTCACTCTCTGCTCCCTGCTCGTGTGTCCTCGTATGCTCCCTGCCGCCACCTTTTTTTTTCAATTTTATAGTTTATATTCTTTGAGTGGAAGGGGAGGGACACTGAATCTCTCTCCCTCACCAACCTCGCCCTCTGTCATTTCGGTGTGCAATATCTCATCCCCGCTCTACCTCTCTCTATCTTTCCCTCTCCTACCCTCCCTCCATCCGACAGGCTCAGTGTGTTGGCTTTGAACAAAGTCCTAAATCCTACGCAGAACGCAGTCTCGTAAGTAAGTGAAAATCCCCAAAACAATAGACCAAAAAAAGGAGAGCAAACGGGAGTTGAAGGACATATGGTAGCAAAAGCCACACCGCTGGCTAGAGAGAACAGATACAAAATGGAGGTCTATGAGTTAGATAAGCTGCTGACGTTCTGTTATCTGGGACAGGCAGGCAGCGCTGGGGTCACGACCCCATGATGGAATGGACCTCTCTGCTGGCCCTGCGTGGCCCCGATGTTTAACCGCCACCCCATATAGAGGCTTTGAGAGTGTGTTTGTGTATATGTATGTATGTCCATATGTGTGTCTGTGTGTGTGTGTGTGTGTGTGTGTGTGTGTGTGTGTGTGTGTGTGTGCATATATGTGTGTTTTTTTGTCTGTATATGAGTATGTATGTGTGTGTGTGTGTTTGTGTGTGTGCGTGTGTGTGTGTGTGTGCGCCTGCCTGAGTGTTGACATGCCTAACCATGTCCACCTCAGCATGAGAATGCATGAGGATGAACCCCCTGGCATGGAGGTAATATTTTATCTGAATTCGGGCAGGTGGCAGCCATTAAACATTAGAATGCCCTGTAGTCCCCTAACTCAAGTCACTTCGAGGGTGGAGGAGGGAAAGGGGGGCATAATAAAGACTAC
This sequence comes from Pollachius pollachius, assembly GCF_949987615.1. Taxonomy (NCBI): domain Eukaryota; kingdom Metazoa; phylum Chordata; class Actinopteri; order Gadiformes; family Gadidae; genus Pollachius; species Pollachius pollachius. The sequence continues at coordinate 8,788,139 of NC_136939.1, read as the reverse complement.
ACCTCCCACATCATAATCCCTCATTGCGTCTGCTGTGACCAATCACCGATGACACGACCGTAATGCCGTTCAAAACTAGTGTTGACTCGGGTAGACTTCAATGCACTTCAAGATAACAACAAAGCAGTTTAATCACGCACAGAGCAGGATTGTTGAAAACACAGTTTTGAAGGAGAAGACAGACGAAAAATAAATTAAAAAAAAACAAAGTAAATTATCCGCCGTACAAACTTTCAATGTCAACCGGTCAGCAGACGGCTATGTGTGTCCCTCTGCAACAATGTCTACTCTTGGAAGCCTGTTTGAAACCTAAAGTTTCCTCCACCCTTATTACAGATAAACATTGCCTCTTAAGGCCTCTGACTCACCAGAGGGCAAGGCACTCTGGGAGCCAGCACGAGTGTTGTGACCGTTCTGCCAGACTGCTTCGGCATCCGTTAGAACCGGGATGCAGACACAAAGGTGTGACCTTTAATTAGCCGCAGTCGGGCGTCATTTAATAGGGGAGACGGGGTGGTGCTGGCTGGCTGGGTTGCAGACGGGGGTGGGGGGGGGGCTTCGGGGTTGCGGTTGTGTTTTCCGGGGCCAAGCAGTAACAGATTCATCCTTGGATAGTTGGGAAAAGTTTTAATGAGCAGAACATCACTTCATCTGTATGGAAGGCAACACTTGTTGTGAAAAAGAAAAGAAAAAAAAACACCCCTAGCGCAAATGTTATCCGATTAATAATAAATTATTTGAGGATATGTGAGTAGAATCGATGTATTAAATATTCACCACCAGACTGCCGTGGATGTTGAGCATGACTTCAGCACTGTTTTTAGATCATTATCAACTTGTGTTTACTTGGTCTCCGTCTTTAATGCTCTACAGACCTGTCCCTCGCCTTTCATTATACAGGATGCCCGTCTGTTACGCTGGCCACACTGGACAATAAAACTTTGATGCTATAATCATCTGCTGAATGTCCTCCACTGGCCTCAGGGAGGGAGAGAGAGAGAGAGAGAGAGAGAGAGAGAGAGAGAGAGAGTGACAGAGACAGAGAGAGAGACAGAGAGAGACACAGAGAGAGAGAGAGAGAGAGAGAGAGAGAGAGAGAGAGAAGAGAGAGCGACAGAGACAGAGAGAGACACAGAGAGAGACAGAGAGAGACAGAGAGAAAGAGAGAGAGAGAGAGAGAGAGAGAGAGAGAGATGGCGTTGATACTGGTGATGGGGTGGCTGACCTGGGGTTAACTTGTGCATGAAAAATATCAAAATCATCAGGCGGTGCCGTTTTAATACAAAGAGTGGTATGCAATCATATGCTGCGCCACTCTGTCTGGAGGCAAGTGCATGTAGACGCCGCTTATTTTTTCACGTGAGCGCGTGTTTCCGGGGAGGGTTGTGTACTGCGAGTGTCATTGAGGAGCATGACAGCACCCCCGTAATGACGGTCCATCTGCTGGGAAGAATGGGCCGAGGAAGGGAAAAAAAACTGGGATGAGGACGAGGGGTGTGCAAGCTGTGACAAGCGAGCAGTAATGGGGACAACAGATGTGGAATTAATGCGGCACATCTGGAAGATAGGAGGGAAAAGAGATACAGAGGAACAGCGAGACAATGAGAGGGAGTGAGAGAGGGAGAGAGAGAGAGAGAGAGAGAGAGAGAGAGAGGGCGAGGAGAGACAGAGGACAAGAAAGTAGAGAGTGATGGACGAGTTCCACTTGACTTGATTTCCAATCAGTGCTCTTCTGCTGTAAATGTTATCTGAAGAGACACTCGTCTGAACTCTAATGACGAATGAAGCATTTCAACTTTTCCCTTTCTTCTTCTGGTTCCCTTGACCTTGGGGGCTGAGCTCAGCGGAACAGGACACGCTGTTCTGCGACGGCCATACTTGAATCTTGATACGTGTTAACACGTCCTCAGGACTCACGTGGCTGGGGAGTGGAGTAGGAGTCGAATTATCATCAGTGCGAATTCGCTTTCAAGCGCCTCGCTTAAGGACAACATGGGTTCCAGTATCAAGACGATAGCATGAGCCTAAAAGTATACAGAATGACAGAATGATTGGACTATCCTTGGAGTCGCACTCGCCACTCTTAAATGTGCAAGCAAGAAAGCAGTTTCCCAAGAAATCCACGAGATTGCTTTAAAACTCCTCATCCCTAGATGAGAAGTTATCCCTCGCTCCTAGCTCCTTATCCCTATCTCTCTCTCTCTCCCTCTCTCTCTTTCTCTCTCTCTCCCTCTCTCTCTCTCCCACTCTTCCTCTCTCCCACCCTTCCTCCCTTGTCTACTTTTCTCACCATCCTGACATGCGTTGAGGCCTCTTCAATATGCGTGATGGGAGCACTCTGGCATGCTGCAGTAGACAGCTCTTCTTTATGTCAGTGCTTCTTCTGGCGGCTGCTAACACACTCTCTCTCTCACGCACACCGAATGCTCTCTCCCAGAGATGGTGTTCTGGTCTGTGTGTGACGTACACACAGTGTGCCTGTGTGTACATTGACATTTTTTTTGTTTTACTTATTTGTTCACAATGCGTGTTCATGGGTATGTTTGCATATGTTTACATATGTAGATATGTCTGAGAGAGAGAAAGATAGGAGAGTGAGACATAGAGAGAGGGGGACAGAGAATGTGTCTCCCTATGCGCACGCGCGCGTGTGTGTGTGTGTGTGTGTGTGTGTGTGTCTTTGTTTGTGTGTGTGTGTGTGTGTGTGTGCGTGCGTATGGCGTGTGCATAGCAGTACCGCTAGCGTCTAGCGTGTTGCAGAACCTCTCTCTAATGAGCCGTTGCTGCCATCCCTACTCCTCAGAGATCCACGCAACCCTCACTATGAACCCAGCAACTCAACTCTGCTAGCTTCACTAGCACTGAGAGAGAGAGAGAGAGAGAGAGAGAGAGAGAGAGAGAGACATCCAGACAGGCTCAGCAGAAAGGGGGATAGGGGGAGAGTGAGAGAGGGAGAGAGAGAGGGAGGGAGGGAGAGCGAGAGAGAGAAATATCCACAATAGCCAAAGTGTTTCTCAAAAATGAAATGTAAGTGCAATATATTTGACAGTTTGTGTTGCTAGATGATCACAACGCTCCAGCACAGCCAATACACAGATATACGTAATTAGCAGCTCTCAACTGCTGTACTACAGGTTATGAAAACCGCCCTAAAAACACCTATTTTCCCCTGACAGGAGAGAAGCCGACCAGACGAGGTAAACCAACACATCAACGGTGAAAAAGAAAACAGAAAAATTGGATTTCACACGTCCCTCGACGGAAACACTTCCGAATTCCTGTCTCTTTTTCTGTTTTATCGGTCTAGGCTCCATGCTAATGAGACCCAGCCCAGCGTGCGAGATGCGGGGCGACACCAGCTCGGTCCACATCATCACACAAACGTCCCGCAGCGTGCCTAAGTGCTGAAAGTGCCGGATCCACCGCACAACATTACGTTGATCAAAGACCCTTAATTTACCGCAAACTCGGCTACTAACGAGGAGAGGACTGGGGGAAGGCATATATGCGCGAGAGAATGGAGATGAAGAGATATGAACTATTTAAGTATCTGTTCATAATGAAAAAGTAAATACATTTAAACAAAAAGTTAAGTTCAGACAAGCTTCCCATGAAGAAGACACAGCCAAACAGCATTCGGTACCCGCTCTGTCGTCGTCGTGGTTACCGCCGAGGAAGAGGAGCCCGTAATGTACAAGACGGAAGTGTAGCCCCGCCCAGGATATAAATCCCCCCCCCCCCCCCCCCCCCCCCCCCCCCGCCCCCCGCCCCGCCCCCCATGCATCCATCCCCTCTACCCCTCTCACTTTACTCAGACATGTTGTACTATCAATCCCACTTTGGGGCTCGGAGCCATCGCAATGGAAAGATGAATAAATTAATCTGGAATAAATGGCCCCAACCGCATGACACATAATCACAGATTAAGCCCAGTCACGCGGGGGTAGTGATGGACTAAACTGTGCTGGAGTTCTGCGATGAGGGAAGGAGGGAAGGGGAGGGGAGGAGAGGGGAGGAGAGGGGAGGAAAGGGGGAGTAAAGGGACACAGCCCTATATTACTTACATTAACCTAAGCCAATCACCAGAGGCCCTCAGGACCAAAGCCATCTACAGGGACTCAAGACGGGGAACTATTGGTCGCTGAAGAGACATTTAAAAACTCTGGGAGGCGGCGGCGTAATGATGCAACTAATGAGCTGCTGTTACCACGGAAACCATTTGTGGGCGGGGCGGGTTCCCCAGCGTTTTATTGTGTGTGCTGTGTGTTGGGTGTGTGAGTCTTTGCCAGACTTGGTATCACTACATGGGTTTATGAAAGTTGTTGCCTTGTTTGTTACTGTGCTGAGACAACCAGAGCTATTAGTGTTTATTTCTGCTAAATGCATGAATCCGTCTTCATGAATTCAAATGACGAATCATTAACTGTTAATTAAAAGCGGACTGATTTTTCTACGTCAACCTCCATTTTAATACACAGTTATATTCCCTCCGAACCGCGTAACGCTACATACAACAACACAAGCCGCCATCCATTACCACGGTTTGTGGTTCCCTCCAAACCACCAAAGCACCGACACACTGCAAACTGACATTCCGCAGAGCGTAACACAATTAGGGTGAGCGGAGAGATCCGTCATGATGATTTATACACACCTCTCCTAATGGATCTCTCACACTTCTGGGTTTGAGTGAGCACTGGAAGGTGGGGGGGGGGGGTTTTGGATATGTGGATAGAGGGGCAATTGACGACCTGCCCCCACCCACCTCCCACATCCCTGCCACCTTGCACCCCCTCTCCCTAAACCCTTGGCCCATCGTTCCTCCATTCAGATGAATGAATGTTCCCTACTTACATTTCTCTCCATTAAGAAAGAAAGTGTTTGCGGTTTGGCACGACTCCCAGGTTCATGATCATCACGTCCCATGCATGTTGAGCAGGAGGGTGAGGGAGGGGAAGGGATGGGAGGCGCATGGGAGAAGGCTGAACCCCTTAATTTCATTGCATAGCCATCAATCCCGCAAAGAGACAACCTGGCAGAATGACAAGAGAGCAGCGCGAGTGACACCACGTCGAGATGGCGAGATGACAGGCGAGACAACAATCTTAAGACACTGAACTGGACTGGACCATGACCCCCTCCCCCCTCCATATGATATGTTTTTAAGCCCATGCATTTTTTCTCTCTATCTGACTCAAACTCTCCCCCCTACCTCCCCCGTCCACCGACCGGACCGATGGCGCTTTAGCCGTTAACATGATATATTTAGTGGTCGATAACAGCTACGCCGAGAGAGGGGGAAAATCAATGCTGATATAATACACGCGTATTAACATGGGACCCAACAGCAAGGCCATAGACGGCATCCCCCCCCCCCGCACACACACACACACACACCGATCCCGAACAACCGCCACCACCCAACAGACATTGTCATCCTTCCTTAGCGTTTAGCCTGTCTTCCACTGCTGCACATTGGGTCAAAGCATCTTTGTAGATCTATGATCTACAAAGGGAAATAGGACAAGCTAGCAAAGCCACCCTGTTTTTTCCCTCCCCACACTTCCACCAGTGGAAGACTCGCTCTTAATGGGACCGGTTTGCTTTAGCTCGCTAGCCTCCATGTAGTGGAGGCAGCAGTAGACTGTGATGCCATCTATCCCCGTAGTTTGAGAGTCCCTGAAGGTTTCATTAGTGGGGAATGCTAATTCCTATCGACCCTCCGGTCAGAGCGGGGAAATAAGTGATTGCTGCCTGCCATTGCACCAGACAGGAGGAGTAGGAAAGACTGGCTGGATTGGACTACATTAACGGATCCCTCAGCTAAAATCATTCCAATCTGCTGCTGATCCATCGCTATAACAAACTGAGGAAGGATGCAGGCCAACCGTTTTGAAACCTTTTCAGGGGTTTCTTCAGGTCTCGGTTAGGGGTTTGGAGAATTGCCTTCTTCTGCCCTAAAGTGCCCTAAAATGGCTGCTGAATCAGTTTGTGCTAAAGAGCTTTACAAAGAAACTTGACTTAAATTGTATACTACAAGACATACAACATGGTCAAAATAGTTACCAGTCACTATGTTCTAAATCTATCACTGCAAAAAGCAGAAGGTAGTAGAATATAGCTCAGTTCAAGTGTACTACCGAGTCGCAGCAACCAAACCAGCAGGCACCGACCCAATGTCAATGAAACCATATATTCACATGGCAAAGATTGGAGTTGGGGGTTTGCATGACCGATCTGACACATCAGTGTGTGCGTGTGTGTGCGTGTGTGTGTGTATACTTGGGGGACAGGGAGAGTTTCAGATGCCGACTGTGTAATGCGTCTGGCCTCTCCACTCTGCCTCTTCTGTATTGACCGTAGTCACCCTCCTAACGTGAACCCATTGATTTATACTTGACACTGCGCCCCCCTCCCCACCATCACCACCAACACCTACTAGCCCCCCGATATCACCCCCATCTCCCGAACCAATCTCCGTCTCTCTCCCTCCTTACCCTCTCTTTTGCCTTCTTCCTCACTTTCTCTATCCCTCCATCGCTCTGCCTCTCCCTCTGTCTCTCCCTCTGTCTCTCTCTCTCTCTCTCCCTCCATCTCTCTCTCTCCCTCCATCTCTCTCTCTCTCCCTCCACCGCTCTGCCTCTCCTTCTGTCTCTCTCTCTGTCTCTGTCTCTCGCAGGGGCGTAGCCAGGATATTATTACTGTGGTGGCCAGCTCGGGCCAGTCTTATATTTGGGGTGGCACTTGACAACGGTATTTATTCATCAACGTTAAAATATAACACTTTGAATAAGAATAATAAGCCAAAGTTAGATCAAACTAATAGTCCATATTTTTCATTTAAGATGTTTTTTTTCATACTCGGGCGGGCCAGCGGGGCCCCTCCCTCTCTCCCTCTCTCTCACTCTCCATGCCTCCCTCTCTCACTCTCCTTATATCTCTCTCCCTCTCTCTCTCTATCTCTCTCCCTCTCTCTCTATCTCTCTCCCTCTTGCCCTTTCTCCATCTCTCCCTCCCTCTCTCCCTCTCTCTCACTCTCCGTCTCCCCCTCTCTCACTCTCCCTCTCTCACTCTCCCCTTTATCTCTCTCCCTCTCTCTCTATCTCTCTCCCTCTTGCCCTTTCTCCATCTCTCCCTCCCTCTCTCCCTCTCTCTCACTCTCCATCCCTCCCTCTCTCACTCTCCGTCTCTCCCTCTCTCACTCTCCTTCTATCTCTCTCCCTTTCTCTCTATCTCTCTCCCTCTTGCCCTTTCTCCATCTCTCTCTCTAGTTGACTATACAGTAAATGGTTAAACCTGGAATAGTTGAGTATGTGTGTTTACGTTCAATGCATTTCAACACAAACACCATCACACAGGAACGCACACACACACACACACACACACACACACAAACACACACACTAATGCGTGTACTTCGTCTGCCCACCCTCCAGGTTTGATTAATTTGGCTCGTAGCGCACATGAGCATAGCTATCACTGGCAGCCAGATGTTCGACAGCTCTGTTTGTTGTCCGTGCGCACACACCTAACACACACACACACACACACACACACACACACACACATTGAAACACACGCAAACACACACACACACACACATAGAAACACAGACACACACACACACACCCATAGACACAAAGACACACAGTCACACACACACGGTGTCGCTCACATCAGACACGCGGGCGGTCTCCAACACCTGCTTCCAACCCCTCCAGGATCCCTCAAGGATGTTATGCAGAGTGTAGCTTCGCCGCAGTCGTTTTGATTGTTTCTGCTGTTTTCTGTCCCTCCCTCCTCCCTTCCTCTGCCTCCCCCCAACGAACACACACACATCTCTCTATCTGTCCCTCCTACTCCATCTGTTTTTTTGATCATAGTTAAGAGCGTGAGGCTCGTGTTTTTTGAGAGATTGCATCAATGCCTTGAGGCCTTTATTAGTGAGGGAAAGAGGTGAAGAGGAGAGGACCCACATGTTTATACATACACTTAGTCTGTTCACACAAACACACAAATGGATTTAATCACAAAGCAAGATACAGATAAGCTTTAGTTTTTTAACAGCCAAAGAGACTGATTAGGGTTTGATGCTTTTGCTCATGGGAAACTAAGGATCGAACCGGCAACCCTCCGGCTGAGTTTGTTTGCCCTTTGATGAACGAAATCAAAGGTGAAACAAACTCTCCACAGTTATTGTGGAATAAGGAATATAATTGCACAAACACATACAGTACATACACACATGCACACACACAAACACACATGTAAACATGAACAAACCACGCAGCCTGGGGCTGTTTGTTTTTCAGGAGCATATGTGTCCCTCTGTTGTGCCAGTTGGTGATAATCCGTACTCCAGCTCCGTACGGCAACACAGGCTTCAGCCTGTTCTCAGATCCTACCGCATCAAACCAGCCCTGCTGCGGCTTCTGCGTATGAGTATGTGTGTGTGTGTGTGTGTGTGTGTGTGTGTGTGTGTGTGTGTGTGTGTGTGGGCAGGTGCACATGTATGTGTGTTTGTGCGCACGTGTGCCTGTGTGTGTGTGTGTACATGCATGTTGATGTTTAGCTGCACGTCTGCACAAGTGTTTGTGTTCAGGTGATAGTGAGATAGCGTTTCAGTGCGCGTGTCTGTGTGCGTGCGTGTGCGTGCGTGTGTGCGTGCGTGCGTGTGTGCGTTCCTTGGTCTGAGGGTTCACGCAGACGAGTGTGACATGTGTGACGCGTGTCTAACGTGCGAGGACGCGGGCGTGCGCGACCGATCGTGGCGTGACGCGTTGAAGATCAGCAGACGGCCAGGGCCGGACCGCTCGCTGCTCCCGGGGGGGGGCGTTGGAGGAGGAGGAGAGAGGGGGGGGGGCGGCGCTCTGAGGACTCACCGCCCAGCAGAGGGACCATCTGCACTGGCTGACTGACGTGCCTCGGGATAAACAACAGCCCCGGGTGACGAAACACACACACACACACACGCACGCACGAACGCGCACGCGCACACGCACACGCACACACACAATCGTAGACATCAACACGTGGACGTAATCATAGAATCACACACGGACGTAAACAAAGCACGTGAGATAGTGTATGATGCATACTGAGGGAAACACCGACGCAACACAAAATCATACCGACACCAACACACACACACACACACACACACACACACACTGAAGTGCACGCATGTGCACATGTGGCAAACCGTCAAACCCTAAACAAGCAAGACTGTTGAGTTAATAACCACGCCCAACTCTGACCATCGTCTTCATCTCCACTCACAGACAGGCGGCCTTTTGATGTCAACTAGAAACCTGGAAAACAAATTTTCAGTTAATTATTCCGGATGGTTTGTTTATTATACTGCATCCAGGGCTCAGCGTTTCAGTATTCATTCATTTGTCTGTTACACACAGAGCCGTAAATAGGACCATTATTGTGAAAAGAACAAAGAAGGAGCATATTAGACATCAAACAGATCCTGTATCGGTGATTATCCTATCACCGGCCCTGCGACAGATGGAGAACCATCTCGAGTTATACCTCTCTCCTCTGAACAAAGCAACTTCCTGTCCTGCTCCTCGTTTCAGCTGAACTCGGGTTTGGATGCCAGGTATTAACAGCTGGTCCGCCGAAAGACAATAAAAGCACGAATCATATGAGGAGAGGACACACAGGCACACGCACGCACACAGCGACCACACAAACATGCACACACATTCAAAGGATACTGACACGCGTGTCACATGCTCTGAAGGCTCGGCGAACGGTTTGGCTGGACCGACCGTAGTCGACTGGATTTAACCGCACATGACAGAGGGCACTGGCGTCACCGTGGCTACCTAATCGTGTGTGTGTGTGTGTGTGTGTGTGTGTGTGTAGTGGATTGATTGTGACACACACACAGTGCCCAGTGTGAGTTGACGTGACATGTTGTGTTGACAGCGTTGTGTTGACAGCGTTCTGAGAACCGCGCCTCATGGGATGCTTGAGGCCAAGCAGAGCTAAACACAGGAGACAGCCACTGGTGGCGTGGACCCCGGGGTGCTGGGGAGGTGTGTGGGTGTGTGTGTGTGTGTTTCAGTGTGTGTGTGTGTGTGTGTGTGTGTGTGTGTGTGTGTGTGTGTGTGTTTCAGTGTGTGTGTGTGTGTGTGTTTCAGTTTGTGTGTGTGTGTGTGTGTGTGTTTCAGTGTGTGTGTGTGTGTGTGTGTTTCAGTGTGTGTGTGTGTGTGTGTTTGTGTGTTTCAGTGTATGTGTATGTGTGATTCAGTGTGTGTGTGTTTCAGTGTGTGTGTGTGTGTGTGTGTGTTTCAGTGTGTGTGTGTGTGTGTGTTTGTGTGTTTCAGTGTATGTGTATGTGTGATTCAGTGTGTGTGTTTCAGTGTGTGTGTGTGTGTGTGTGTGTGTGTGTGTGTGTGTGTGTGTGTGTGTGTGTGTGTGTGTGTGTGTGTGTGTGTGTGTGTGTGGTGAATGTGTCTTCCTGTATCTAGGGAGTCCAGGTGGTGAGTTCAACAAGTCACTGTCACAAGGTAGTAGTAATTCTGCCTTCACACACACACACACACAAACACACACACACACACACACACACACACACATACACACACACACACACACACACACACACACACACACACACCCATCATTCGCACTATAAAAATACATTCCCCTTACGAACCTTGCAGAAAAACCACAAACCGCATCCGCTGTATCTGCTGCTATCATTTACACACAGCCTACCTGTCTAACGGACACACACACATGCCTTTTAACATTAGCCCTGATGGACTGACTGCAGCTGACCGATAACCGGAGGTCAAGGAGGTGTGTTTGTGCGTGGGTGTGTTTGTGTGTGTCAGTGTATGTGTATGTGTGCATGAGTGTTTATTGAGAAATGTGTTTATTGTGTGTTAATAAGTGAGAGTAAGAGGAAGAGTTGGGCACCAGGATGGAATAAGCAGGACGTGAACGTGGTGAACGATATTGTAAGTCACTGGGTAGTCAGTTATTGAAGTGCAAACAAGGAGTAGCCTCTCTGTTCACTCACCATCCCTCATGGATAGAAACCCAAAAGAAGATGTCATCAGAGAGATGACACAGAAGGCATTTCTGACTTGATCTGTCCTCTCCCCTGCTCCTCTCCGTCCATCCCTTCCACTTTGCCCTTCCTTCTTGCACTCATATAGCGTCCTCTCTCTCTCTCTCTCTCTCTCTCTCTCTCTCTCTCCTTCATGGCATCATGGGCAGCAGGGAGGTTCAGGTTTCAGGCTGCTAAAATGTCACACATCACCACCTCTCTGCCAGTTCCTGTGTGCCAAGGATCACACACAGAGAAAGAGAGTGGGTGAGAGAGAGAGAGAGAGAGAGAGAGAGAGACAGAGACAGAGACAGAGACAGAGAGAAAGCGATAGAGATAAATAGGGATGGAGTGATAAAGATAGAGCAAGAGGAAAATGACACTGGCATCACATGAACACTGCATGCGCAAACGTGCATGGCAAATAGTACACAAAATTGGCAAGTGGGTGTGTGTGTGTGCGCGTGTGTCTGCGTGTCTGTGACGCTGGCCCAAGATGTTCCATTTCTGTCCCAGGGTGCAGTGCAGTTTCCTCAACCCTGCCATCTCCAACTGACATCTTTATCTGCACAGCATGGCTGCCCCTGTCCAGGACAGCAATCCTGGCCATCACACACACACACAGACACACACACACACACACACACACACACACACATCCCCAGGCACACAAATATACACAGACACACACACACCCCAAGGCAAACACACACACACTGACACCTCCATGCACACAGACACACACACATACACCCAGGCAAACACACAGACACCCAGTCAAAAACACACATACACACACACACACACACACACACACACACACTGACAACCACAATAAACAGTCAACATACACACACACAAGACCCCTATATACTGAAAAATATGTCTTCCCTACTAGATCCATCTCAAACCCGACCACAGGGACGTCCACAATTCAAACCAAAGTTTGATTATATTTGAAAGATCCAAGTTGATTCCATTTAGTACAACACCTGACAACCAATCTGAGCCAATCATAAACCAGCAACAACAGGCATCAGCCAGTGATGGACCAGAGTTGGTGCAGGGACCCCTTGGAACCGCTCCTAAGACGACAACAAAACTTTAAATTAATTCAGAGAGCAGCACGACAAGATAACACCATGTATAAACTGCTTTGATGCTACGGTTGTCGTGCCAACAGAGTATGCATGACGTACAAATAAATGCAGGGGGAGAGAGGAGGGGTGCAGACATGTTCTGATTAAAAAGTGGTGGGGTGCTGACAATGGGGAGGGGGGTGCAGTTATTTGGCTCCTCTAACACACCTGAGCTCCCTGTGTAATCAGGACACAAGTAATAGCCCTGCAGGCACACACACACACACACACGCGCACACACACACACACACACACACACACACACACACACACACACACACACACACACACACACACACACACACACACACACACACACACACACACACACACACACTGTGATGCCGCGGCTATTGGCGCGTCCTCATGCGTCCTTATTGGGGCCGCACCAAACATTTCTCTCGCATGCAGTATATTAATCAGTTGCGGTAGAACTCTGTTTTGTGGAGGTAAAATATTAAATCGGGTTTCTGCATAATGTCTTGATTTAAGAAATATGTGATTGTGTAGCGTGTTTGCTTATACGGTCTTAAAAATACATCTTCTCACCGCCGTTGTCAGCTGCTCTTTCCATGCTGCTTCTAGGAAGCTCGCTCCCGTCCGGGGACTGCTATATGGTGCGGGGGCGAAGACGTCTTCGCTAATTCAATTATCTTCCTCTTAACATGTACTTTGTATGTAGTGGCATGTGTCCATGCATGAAGGATAACTGTAAGGCCTGGTGTAGTGAATTTATTATAGGTACCTTTTTAACTCGGTTTGATTCATATTTGTTGGATGATAGGTAAACACCCCCATCTGTGCTTCATGTATTGGTATGTACCAATTTCGGGTGGGCTGTCTAGCAGATATAAGGGATGTGTGTTAGATGCATGGGGGAACGTTAGAGGGACAGAAGCTATACTGTGTTGTCTTATAACCTCAGTTATGGGAGGTATGGGACGAACCCTAATTGCTAAAGCCTTGAGGGAACAAGTGCTTTGCGTTGGCTGAATATAGCCTTAGTCTTTACTAATTGTTAATATTTCTATTATTTTCCTTTTTTTTTTCTTTTTACCATTTTTCATCAATTTCTGCACCATGGATGCCTAATTACTCCGGGTGGAAGAAGAATAAATCGTATCAACGTCATTTTTGCCTCACTGCTACCTTTTGTGCCAATCCTAAGACCCTCGACACTCTACCCTTTGACACTCACACAATCACAGACACACACACACGCAAAAAGCATTTCCAGCGAGAATGCACACAGAAGTTTGACATCCAGCATGCTTTCTGGCTCCTGGTCACTGACCAAAACGAAGGCTGCAGCAGCCTGCAGAAGCTGCTGGGGCACCCCACATTTGAGACAGAGTCCTCTTCCTAAAGTCTGAGAGCAGAACATTAATTACACCAGAGCCCACTAACAGAGTCGCTCTGCACCAATTAACAACGGGTGGGACACAGA
>NC_136939.1:8764479-8769479 GCF_949987615.1 Pollachius pollachius | reverse complement strand
GCTGGCACGGAATTCTGCTATCTTAAGGAAGAGCAGCAAGCTTAGTTTATAACTTTTAGATATGAAGAAGATTTATACACGCTTCTGCGCAAACAAACACACAGAAAATGTTTTGGATTAAAGTGAAGAGGCTGACATGGTTCGAGTCAAAGTGATTTGCTAAAAAGTTACACACACACACAGACACAAACACACACACACACAAAGGTAGACGCAGACAAAAACAGTCAAAGACATAAGTTACCACAACCAGACACGCAAAGGAAGGCCGCCAGGGCCGTCTCAGACAACAACAACAAAAACAGCGGAGCCCGGCGCGGTGTCTCTTTCAAAGGGCCTCAACAGAGGTTCTCTCCCAACGTCGCTGCCTCTGATGTGTGAGGCTCTCATCTCAGCTACTCTAAGACCCGGGGCCCTGCGGCCATCCAGCTTATGATGAAACACATAGAAATATATCTTGCTGCTGCTGCTGTAGCCCTATTCAGACAACTTTCTAGGTAAAAAAAAAAAACTGCTGAGGAGGAGGAGGGGGGCTAGGGGGGGGCTAGTGGGGGGGGGTGGATGCTGGGGAGTGAGAGAGCAAAAACAGATTAAACTCTTCAGGGAGGTGGAGATTAAAAAGGAAGAAAGAGCTGAGAACAGAGAGAAGCGGGGAGAGGAGGACACAGTGCGAGGCTGGCGTGTTGTGTTTTTTATCAGAAGCTGTGCTCAGCCAGGCGAACTTCTTCAAACACCAAACAAACGACGCCAGGGCCCGAGGTTCAGATACAGTTCACACACGACCGGAAAAAAGCACTATTCTCTCTCTCTCTCTCTCTCTCTCTCTCTCTCACTTCCATAAGGCGAGCGGGCTGCAGCGGGGGGAGCACACACTTCCTGCGAGGGCGTCATTGAAACCCGTGCCTCCCGTGGCCGGGTGCCGCCGCCGTCCTGCTCCGCCGTCCTGCGCCGCCGTCCTGCTCCGGCCCGATACCGTGTGAATGCCATTCATCTGCATGTGTGCCGCCGTTGATTGACAGCTGGCTCTGGGGGCGTGCGGACGGTATGGCGGAGCGGAGATAGCCGCAGCAGGTGTTTCTCTCAAAGCCCGGTTCCTGTCCCGGTTCCGTAGGACATCTGTGTGAACACCACAGCCCCCGGAGGGGAGGAGGGGGGCTGCCGACACAGCAGGCTGGGGCTTCGTCCACATCAGCACAATGCCACTCTGCGTGTGTGTGTGTTGTGTGTGTTGGGTTGTAGGTATGCTTGTGTGTGTGTGTTGGGGTGTGTGTGTGTGTGGCTGGTTGTGTGTGTGGCTGTTTGTGTGTGTGTGTGTGTGTGTGTGTTTGAAAGAGTACACACACACACACACACACACACACACACACACACATACATACACACAGACAAACCCATTTATACTAAACATTATATTAAACTGCTTGATTAAGACATGCACAGAACGTGTATGTCTCACATGTGTTTCATCAGCTTCAAAGGGAAAACCTAATGAGGAATCTGGGCTTGGACGGAGTTTAGGCTGCATTGAGAAACTGCGAGGCACCCGTTTAAAAGTTGGATGTAAATAATTGCCAGGTTGGCGTCTTAATAAGCGGATGATTAAATTCACATGGAAAGTCATCAAGAGGTTAGGTTTATTTATTTTATCTATTGTATCGTCAAGGTTGAACACCTCTTCTCCGAGAGAGAGAGAGAGAGAGAGAGAGAGAGAGAGAGAGAGAGAGAGAGAGAGTAGTGGAATAACAGTGAAATAAAAAACGATGTTTATTGACATGTGAAAAGCACTGCTGTGTCTCTGAGGAGGCGGGATTATTCTAGTTTTCTGCACAGGTCAATAATTCATGTCCCGCTATAGGCTCCGAAATAAAGCTAGGAGCCCAAGTGTTACCAGACTAAAACCTTGGAAAGCCAAAACGGACACACCAAAAAAACTAGCATTAAGACTCAAGTCCCATTCTGCGGTGACATTTACATAAGAAAACCATCATCTTCACTCCGCACACATTGAACATGCCGAATGCTAATGAGCTAGCTTTGTTAATGGGGCCACTCTGGTCGGCGTGTGAACCACACAGGAGCCACTGTGTTCCCGCCACTGTGTTTCTGTGTTAAGGTACCAGCGGACCGTGGCATGTCATTAACCCCAGAGCAGATAACTATCCAGGGACAATTTGCCAGACCATTGTTCATCTAAAAAGCCCTCCAATCATCTTCCGCACATTTCTTAATGAAGGCTTTGGTGGGAGAGAGTTAAAGAAAGGGCAAGGTTTGGTAGAAAAATGGAGAGAGATTTGGGGCTGGAATTGAGTGCCGGGCCTCACTTGGATGTGTAAAAAAACTCTAAGTCAAACAGGAACAGCGGTAATGCGTAAGTGTGTGTCTGTTGTGCCTTGAGTGTGTGAGTGTGTTTGACGTCACCTGTGTGACAAGGGAAGGCTTGACCGCACTATGCATCCGTTCAAAGCTGGACTACACATACAGACACACACACACACAAAAACGTATAAATGTACACACACACAGGCACACAAAGACATGCACATACAAAATAGCACTTCTATTTAAAAAAAGGGCCCAAACCTACTTAGAAAAACAGGCCAATGAAATATGCATGGTGGTCTGAAAAAAGGAAAAAAAGCGCGAGCACATGAAAGTGTGCTCCCCCTTCCTCCGAACCTCTAAAACATTCATGGCCGCCGTCGCTGAGCTGAAGGGACTTTGAATACGGGGCCGGTGGCGAAGCCCCAGGAAGGTGAGCCGGTTCACTGTCTAAGTCTGGACCAGGAACTCCCCGTGGGGTGAGGGGGTGAGGGGATGAGGGGATGAGTGGGCTGGTGGTGGGGGAGTAAGGGGAGATGGTGGCGGTTCCGGAGCCAGAGCGGAAATATTTCCCTATGAAAACAAAGCCTCACTCCTGGAATGGGACACGCTTTTATCAGAGGGGTAGAGAGAGAGAGAGAGAGAGAGAGAGAGAGAGAGAGAGAGAGAGAGAGAGAGAGAGAGAGAGAGAGAGGGATAGAGAGCGAGAGAGAGAGAGAGAGAGAGGGATAGAGAGAGAGAGAGAGAGAGAGAGAGAGAGGGATAGAGAGCGAGAGAGAGAGAGAGAGAGAGAGATGTACGCTTTCAAATGCTAATAAAAAACTTTGAATATTAGTATATTGAATGACATTATTACATTAGATTACATTGAATTTAATCGAATTGCAATCCATTACATTAAATGCATTGCAGTGTGTTACATTACATTCAATTGGGCTGATTCAGAGAGAGAGAGCGCGAGACAGAAAGAGAGACAGAGAGAAGACAACGGGGGATAGACAGCACCCATGGGAGAATGCGGTCTCTTTGAAGGTGCATGAGAGCGTGTCACAAACACAAACACAGCTCCTCTGAACACGGCTCCTGCTCGAGAAAGGGTTTCTTGGGATCAAAACCATTCTTGTTGTGGATGCAAAACAGGATACCGACACGAGGCCGTCTGCACTTTATTTCCTCCAAACTATCAGTACGCGGTCAAATTTCACCAAAACACAAAGAGAACCGATAACAGGCTCAGCATCAAGGAAACCCTTGTTTCAGATCTACCGGTCCCAGCATTTATCTGTCTACCTTGATAGCCAAATCTCCACACCCTCACAAACACACAAACTGACATACACACAAACAAAAGAATACTGTAGATTGAAAAAAACAAAACAAGCCTCTCTCTACCTCTCTCTCTACCTCTCTCTCTTTCTCTCTCTACCTCCCTCCCTCCCTCTCTGTCTCAAAGTGGGCTAACTAGAGTGAAGACAAAGGACTGAGTCCTAGCATGACTGCTTTGTTCATTACCATTAAATGTGACTATGCTTGCAGCGAATGATATCACCTTATTCTCTCTCTCTAGCGGCAGTAGCGTTCGCTGCAGCGCTAGACAGCCGTAAACTGCACTTAAATGCATCATTAGCCCAGCGCTTTGTACCGTCCAGCTCTGTCGATAAAGGTTTATCCTAAGGAACAAACAACTCCTTGTAAGTTTCTATTGTAGTTCCTCAGGGCTGAGGGTGACTTTACCTGAGATTTGGGATTTGGAATACAGCCTGAGTGTATGTACAGAATAGATTACAAAAGGTCACTAAAAGGGCCAAAAGATAGTGTAGTCTTTTGCACAAAAAAACTCAGATCAATCTCTTTCAAAGAGTTTGGAACAAAAAAAAAAAAAAAAAAATACACTTTGACCGAACTTTCTAAAACAGAGAGGATGGTAGAAAGGAATATAAAAAGTCAGAAGAAAACTACTACAGAATCCTCTAAACCATTGGTTCTCAAAGTGCGGCCCGCGGGCCAATGGCGGCCCGCAGAAAAATTCCTGGCGGCCTGCAATGACATACAGATGTAAGTAAAAAAAATTATAAAAAAAGATTTTTTTTTAAATTATTATATCAATATTAATTTAAACAAAAATAAATAAATATGAAGAGAAAAGTCGATTTTCTCAGCTTTCAATTAAATCCTGTTACATTAGTTAGTTTTAATCCGACTGTACATTACTTTGAAAGGCTGAACCTCAGTTTCGTGATTTAAACCTCACTTGACCTCACTCCCAGAGGTCCGCGGTGCAATGTTTTTTTTCCACCACTGGGATGCTGACGGGTTTTCCCGCCTGAATTTTTTTCCTTTGGCGGCCCTCAGTCAAATTTTGGGTTCCTTAATTGGCCCTCCGCAGTCAAAACTTTGAGAACCCCTGCTCTAAACAATGTTTCTACAGGGCTCGAAAAATAAGTTTTGATTGACATAACTGGATCATAGCTGTGTGCTAAAGAAGCAGAAAGAGCTTCCTGAGTCATTAGTTGAACACCACTTCGGATCCATCAATCGATAATTCACACTTTATTTACGCAGCCAATTTCATGGAAAACAGCGATATGACGCGCTTAACAATGGGGAACTGGAAAAAGAAGGACGAAAAGAGTTTCAATGGCTTCAAACCGATCAGAATGGTTAGCCTGAAACATCGAGGC